>NC_091184.1:13509789-13732289 GCF_040958095.1 Procambarus clarkii | reverse complement strand
AGATGAAAAGCAAAAGTTGAACAAAAGTAGAAAAAATAAAAAGAATGACATTAATTACAGAACAGCTGATGGTAATTTTAACTAAATAAACATGGTAACTTTTTTTGTTTACTTGGCATATAGCAGTATTACAAGTTCAGTCATTATTCATTATTGTTTAATAATAGCAAGACATAGGTTGACAATCAGTAGGTAAGGTAGGTTACATGGCATTTATTAGGTAGTACTTAGTTTCTCTCTTAAACTGGTTGAGAGAGGGACAGTCTTTGATGTTATTGGGAAGAACATTTTACATTTTGGGACTCTTGATTTGTGGAATATTTCCACTTTGGCTAAGTCGCACTCTTGGAATATCAAATAAATATTTGTTTCTAGTGTGGATTTAAAAGATTCTGTTACAGCCCCCTACCATGTATTTAAATACAGGTTTAGCATTGTAGTTCAGTGTTTCATAATATATATATATAATGTCATACCTAGTAGCCAGAATGCACTTCTCAGCCTACTATGCAAGGCCCAATTTCCCTAATAAGCCAAGTTTTCATGAATTAATTGTTTTTCGACTACCTAACCTACCTAACCTAACCTAACCTAACTTTTTCGACTACCTAACCAAACCTAACCTATAAAAATAGGTTAGGTTAGGTAGGGTTGGTTAGGTTCGGTCATATATCTACGTTAATTTTAACTCCAATAAAAAAAAATGACCTCATACATAATGAAATGGGTAGCTTTATCATTTCATACGAAAAAAATTAGAGAAAATATATTAATTCAGGAAAACTTGGCTTATTAGGCAAATCGGGCCTTGCATAGTAGGCAGAGAAGTGCGTTCTGGCTACTAGGTACGACATATATATATATATATATATATATATATATATATATATATATATATATATATATATATATATATATATATATATATATATATATATGTGTGTGTGTATATCACGAAAATAAACATGTGATTAAGAATGTGACAATGTCAGACCACGGAGGAAAATGAAACAGGAATTTCTTTAAGTACTTTTGTATATTAAATACATCTTCAGAAGGAATCAATTTACTTCCTTCTGAAGATGTATTTAATATACGAAAGTACTTAAGGAAATTCCTGTTTCATTTTCCTCCGTGGTCTGACATTGTCATATATATATATATTATATATATATATATATATATATATGTCGTACCTAGTAGCCAGAACTCACTTCTCAGCCTACTATGCAAGGCCTGATTTGCCTAATAAGCCAAGTTTTCATGAATTAATTGTTTTTCGACGACCTAACCTACCTAACCTAACCTAACTTTTTCGGCTACCTAACCTAACCTAACCTATAAAGATAGGTTAGGTTAGGTTAGGTAGGGTTGGTTAGGTTCGGTCAGATATCTACTTTAATTTTATCTCCAATAAAAAACAATTGACCTCATACATAATGAAATGGGTAGCTTTATCATTTCATAAGAAAAAAATTAGAGAAAATATATTAATTCAGGAAAACTTGGCATAATAGGCAAATCGGGCCTTGCATAGTAGGCTGAGAAGTGAGTTCTGGCTACTAGGTACGATATATATATATATATAGATATATATATATATATATATATATATATATATATATATATATATATATATATATATATATACAGTGGTACCTTGCATAACGAATTTAATCCGTTCCATGTTCGTCATGCTAAACGGACGTCATACAAAACGAGTGTCTCCCATGTAACCAGTGTGATGCACTGTGTTTATTGTGAAATTTCCCTAGTGTGCATGACATCAAATGTTCCCCAAAATATAATTTTTCTTTGTAAAATGATAAATTACCGTCCCTGAACATGTCTATGTAAAGATAATTACCAAATTCCACTTACTTTCGCTGTGAGGGCGTGGACAAGGTGCGCTGTGACGTCATCAGGGGCTGGTCGCCCGTGTGTGAAGCTCCCAGACATGGTCGCGCAGGCCATTCAAGCACCGCGTGTTGCCACAAATATATTTTCAAATATTTTTCCTATGCATTTCCAATGCGGTTTTATTTGTTTCTTTTATCGTATATGATGCATATTTGTGACCTTTACAATATGTATACAGTAGAATGTTCATAATTTTCCATGAAACTGTGATACATGTGTCAGTAATGTGTCCACAATAAATGTTTATTGTCACAATATTACGTGGTAAAAATTCACTAATATTACAATATGTACAGTTTCACATACTATTTACACAGTAACACACTGTATTACACACTCAGTACTTTGGAGGTGCATAATAGTCAACGAAGTAGTCCATGGTACACAGCGCGACTTTGCTCTCCTTGCACCAGCTACAGATAGATTTTTGTTTCCTGTTTCATTGTTCTGTGTGCTTGCAAATAATGCACTCGCGTGCACCCTTGGCTTTAGTACTTGTAGGTGGTATGTAGCCAAGCGTGTAAAGCATAAAGTAGTATTGAAACGATTATAGGAAAAGCTCAATTTGTAAGGTAGTCTTGAAAAGATCGCTTTGTAAGGTCCCACACAGGAAGAGATTCAGCTAGCCTCAAAGAGTGTCCATCAGTCAGGAAGAGATTCAGCTAGCCTCAAAGAGTGTCCATCAGTCAGGAAAAGATTTAGGTATTCTTAAAAATATCAATGAACACCACCACAATGGACGCCGCTAACACTGTTCATCTATGCTACTTGTATCAGATGCATCATCACTAAACGCAGAAAACGATTCATCTATGTATCATCTATATACATTAGAGATGGCAAGGGTGGGGCTCAGAGCTACACCTGGATACGCTCGCTGTATCATCCTCATAGGTGCTGTATCACAGGCATCCGACCGTTGTGTTAAGCCCTTATTGCGCCTAGCTTCACCAATGTTATGACCCTTATGTTCTTCAAACAATAGGGTCTGAATTGCACTGAGTACAGTCTTTCAACACCGTGTGGGACAGGTGTTTGAGAGCCAGAGGCACGTGTGCTACAAATGGTTGCTCACGCACTACTAACCCAGCCAGCAGCCCTTGTCTTTCATATTCGTTATAGCAAAAGGTTCGTTCAGTGTTTGTTGGGTAGGCTGCTCCATTATGACAATCTTTCTTTGTTTCAAATGTGTTCCATTTGTTTTATATATATCACTTACGTCTCAATAATGGAGCAGCCTACCCGACAAACACTGAACGAACCTTTATGACATTTGTCCATTTTCCAAATTGTTTCAACAGTTCTTTTATTTTTTTTTTTTTTTTTTTTTAAGAAACATGGAGCAGTCGACCTGTAGACCACCGAACGAACCTTTTTGACATTTGTACTGGTTTTCAAAATTCTTCATTTTTTTTATTATTTACGTTTTTTGTATGTAAGAAACATGGAGCAGCCTACCTGCCGACCACCGAACGAACCTTTTGCTATAAGACAAATGAAAAATAAATATTGAACACATTTGAAGAAAGGAAAATGTCATAATGGTTTATTCAGTGTATGTAAGGTAGGCTTCTCCATTATTGAGACGTAAATGACAAATAAAAAACAAATGGAACACATTTGAAACAAAGAAAGATTGTTATAATGGAGCAGCCTACCTGCCGAACACCGAACGAACTTTTTTGACATTTGTTGTATATCAGATATTTCAATTCTTTTTTCCTACAAAAACGTCAATGCTTTGCAACATCTCAGCAGTCACCCTTTTATATCCCAGCATCATTAGCATCTTTAAACAAGAACAACATAATTTATGTGCATCGTCGGAGGCGTCTAAGAATGTGCAAGCAGCAGCGCGACCCCACCATGTGGTGTTGACGTTACGCAAACCAGCGTTCGTCATACGGGACGATTTGACGCCGATCGGGCCGTTCGTTACCCAAAATATTCGTCTTTTGGGGCAATCATTATGCCAGGTACCACTGTATATATATATATATATATATTTATATATATATATATATATTTATATATATATATATATATATATATATATATATATATATATATATATATATATATATATAGTGCACTTGATAGGGTGTGAAGTGACTTAGACTTAATATCTAAAATATTCAATGATTTAGATTTAAGAAAGGGGGGGGGGGGGCAGAATGCTGTCTGTGGCTTCAGTTTGTTATTGTTCTAATTGATGATTTGTCTTGAGTAATTAGAGATCATAGATAATTTAGGGAGAACCCCAGGCAATGATACCAAAATTGTGATAAGGACAGACGAGAGGCCAATAAAGCTTAACCAAGGTAGAGGGTGACGTACATAATATCTGATTTAGAAAAGAATGCCATGTGATTTTATAATATTTTTTAGCTATAATTTGTATGTGACACTAGTATTTCAGCTTTTTATCAATGAGAACATCATGGAATTTACCATCTACTTTATTACCAATCTGGATATTGCCAATTCTTAGGATTGGAGAAAATGAGGGTTGTGTAAACAGCCAATAAAACTGGCTTGAGGTATTGAGAGGTATTCGGAATGTCATTAATGTTGATGAGAAAGAGTACGCAAGTAATTATCAAAAGAGGGCACCAAGCCCGGAAGGCTACGAAGCACCATCAACTGTGTTGGATATAAAAAAATGGCATATATCACTAAGGATGCCAATTCGAAAACAAAAGTGCATAAGGCAGACAATATGAAAGGTATCTGATTCATCAAGGATTCTATCGAGGAACAAGTGACCACGAGGGACAGTCAGGAAACAAGACACACATACCTCCTGGAAGTCTGGACATTCAACAAGGATATGCACGACCGTAAGAGGGACAATGCAGTTTGGAAAATAAAGAGCAGGGCGGCGCTCCATTAAGTGCCTATGAATTAAACATTTATGGCTAATACGTAATCTCATATGGCTAATACGTAATCAGAGCCATTTCTCACCACCAATTGTGGTGATGGGAGGAGGGCCATGGGGACACACTACCTTCAAGAGTATGCAGTTTGTCATTAGTAACAGAAGACCAACAATCCTGCCAATGGGTAAGGATGGAGGAATGAATAACTGGGTAGAAGTCAGAATAAGGAACACCTTTAAGGGAGATGGGGCAAGTGCAGATAGCCTCCTTAGTGACAGAGTCCGCACGCTCATTTAAGGACACAAATATGGCTGGGAAACTGGCAAAATTCCACTGTCCTAAATCTGTTGGAGATAAGAAACAGCCAATGTTGAATTTCGACTACAACCGAATGAACTGGATTAAAGGG
This sequence comes from Procambarus clarkii, assembly GCF_040958095.1. Classification (NCBI taxonomy): domain Eukaryota; kingdom Metazoa; phylum Arthropoda; class Malacostraca; order Decapoda; family Cambaridae; genus Procambarus; species Procambarus clarkii. Next base: position 13,727,078 of record NC_091184.1, on the reverse strand, counting down.
CTCCAGAGCCATGAGGGCACTGTGAGAGTCAACTACAACAATAAAGGAAAATTGACAGCAAGAAAGCTGTTGACAAAGAGCATACAAAATAGCACAAAGTTCTGCTGTGGAGATGCTAGTCTCTGGAGGCAGGCGACACATAGGTGTGGTCAGGAAAAACAACAGAGTAGGCTACACCATCTGCAGACTTTGACCCCATCTGTGAAGACGGAAATGGAGCGGAAGTGTGAAGAAAAGTGTGCAAGGAAAAGTATGACATAAGCGAGAGTGAGGAGGGTGTTGTAGGGACTGTGCAATGTAGCAAAGACAGTAGCGATCATGGCGATCCTGTAGATACAGTATGCCTGTTTCATCATACAGGCTTAGGGTAGGAGTCAAATGCAAGGCACCAGAGCTGAGGTATAACCCATTATGGTGCAGAGCATCAAGACAGCATAGAGTAGAAGGAGAGGCAGACGAGTAAGCAAGACAACCATACTTGAGTTTAGACAGCACGAAGGTGGAGTGTGCTCGTATCAGCTCCCCAGGAAGTATAACTTACCTTAAGTAAATTAAGGACCTTAGAGCATCCAACTCAGAGGTTAGAGATATGGAGAGACCAAAACAAACGAGTTTCAAAGATTAACTCCATAAGTTTAGCAAAATCTTTGCACAAAAGGGGATTACCATAAAGCGACAAAGGGGGATGAAGAACGACCTTCTTCCGAGTAAAAGTCATCGCACAAGTTTTAGTTGTAGGGAACTTGATGCCATGATTGGTGTCCCAGGATGACACGGCATCAATCGCAAGTTGAAGTCGCCGTTGAAGGAAAGGCAAGTCATCACCTTGACAACAATGGGTAAGATTGTCAACATAGAGAGCTGATGAGATTCCAGAGGGAAGGGAGTAAAGAAGACCACTGAGGGCAACCAGGAATATTAGTAAGTGCTCAGAACACTACTGTGAGGTACACCTTCATATTGCCGTAAAGAGGCAGAATGGTACAAACCATCACTAAAGGAACAATTAGAGCAGAAACTTCGTAGGAAGAGGAGGAGATTACCACGAATGGAGTTGGGACAAAATATGGTATCTCCAGGTGGTGTCATATGCCTTTTCCAGGTCAAAAAAAGGACAGCAACAACAGAGGTCTTTGCAGCAAAAGCAGTACATATACAGACCATGTTCACCAAGACATCAGTCATGACACTTGTAAAAGCCAAATTGAGAAGGTAGGAGGTGGCGATAGTGTTCCAAGAACATCATAAGGACATTGAACATACGTTCAAAGAGTTTGCAGACGCAACTCGTGAGGGCAATGGGGCAGATGTCCTTAGCAGCTGTCCCTGGAGACCCTGGTTTTTGAATAGGAAAAACCACCACCTGAAGCCAGTTCTCAGGGACAAATGATGACTGCCAGATATGGTTAAACAGATTCAGTATATACTGAAACCATGCATTGAGAGAGGTGACATTCATTAGGAGATGTTTCGCTTTCTGAGCCCGCTGCCATAGAACCGCAGAGAGTCAGGGCAGACTGGTGTTTGGAGAGAGAGATCATTATAGAGAAGCTGGAGATGCATGCTAAAATCTATAGGACAAGATTCATGAAGGTGCTTACGAATAAGGAAAGATGAAGGAAGACTAGAACTGGAGCCACCAGTCGAAAGAGGGGAACACAGTTCGGTGGCGACTGACACAGGATCCGCCACAATAGAACCATGGAAGTGAAGGACTGGTGAGACATCTGGAACAAACTTACCCGCAATCTTACAGGTTTTCTTCCAGATCTGGGGCAGAGGAATATCAGACGTAATGGTGGAGACAAAAGATTTCCAACTCTCAAGTTTAACCGTACGACCGCAGTCACCTTATAAAACAAAAGAAAACAGCCGTCTGTCTGCATCTGTCTTTCTTCCAGGCTGCACTCTTACAGAGGATAGTCGAAACACCCAGCATTCCACCTGGGAACACACTTCCGCATGCCCCTGGAGGTAGAGCAAGGAATAGAGTGGACGGCAGCGTTTAATATGGTGTGATGAAAAAGGAGTAGGGCTCGATGGTGAGGCAGATAGGAGAGGTCAGAAAGAGTAGCAGGTAGAGTGAATAGATTCCAGTCAGCCTTGGCAAACTGCCACCTAGGGAAGGAGAGAGAAGGGTGAAAAAAGAAAAAGGTGACAAGGATGGGGAAATGGTCACTGTTATGGAGGTCACGAAGAACCCACCACGTGAAATCTAAATAAAGAGAAGACGAAAAAAAGGGAGGTGGTGATGAAGAAGAGGAACTACAGGAGGGGTAAAAGTCAAAGCATGACAAGAGGCGAGAGGAAGGATGTTGGAAGGACCGCGCAAGATATCAAAGACAGTAGCGATCACGGCGATCCTGGAAAGATAGGACGGCAATATCAACATACAGTATAAGTTGAGAGTGGTAGTCGAACGAAAGGCACCAGAGCTGAGGCGCAACCCAGTACGGTGCAAAGCATCAAGACGACGAAGAGTAGACGGAGACGAGTAAGCAGGGCAACCATAATCGAGTTTAGACAGGACGAGAGACGAATGTAAAGAGAGGAGTGTGCGGCTATCAGCTCCCCAAGAAGTATGGGAGAAAACCTTAAGGATGGTAAGGGTCTTGGAGCATTCAACTCGGAGGTAAGAGATATGAGGCGACCAAGACAGACGAGTGTCAAAAATTAACCCCAAAAGCTTAGTAGACTCCCTGAACACAAGGGGATGACCATAAAGCAAAAGAGGGACAAAGAATGACATGCTTCTGAGTAAAAGTCATAGCACAAGTCTTAGACATAGAGAACTTGAAGCCATGATCAGTGGCCCAAGATGACATGGCATCAATCGCAAGTTGAAGCCACCATTGAAGGAGAAGCGAATCATCATCCCGACAGCAAAGGTTAACATCGTCGACATAGAGAGTAAAGAAAGCGCCAGAAGGGAGGAAAAAAGACCCTTGAGGGCAACTAGAAAAAGAGTAGTACTCAGAACACTACCTTGGGGTACACCCTCATATTGCCTAAAAGGGGCAGAGAGAGTGGCACTAAGCCTAACTCGAAAGAAACAATGAGAGATAAAGCTTTGGAGGAAGAGAGGGAGATTACCACGAAGGCAAGATGAATGAAGTTGTGACAGAATATGATATCTCCAGGTGGTGTCGTAAGCCTTTTCCAGGTCAAAGAAGACGGCAACAACAGAGGTCTTCGCAGCAAAAGCAGTACAAATATAGACCTCTAAGTTTGCCAGGACATCTGTTGTGCTGCGGCACTTGCGAAAACCAAATTAAGAAGGGGAGATGTGGTGAGTGTTCTAAAAACTACATCAGACAAATGTTAACCATACGTTCAAAAGAGTTTGCAGACAACTCATGAGGGCAATAGGGTGGAAGTCCTTAGGGAATGTCCCGAGAGACTCTGAAAACATAACAGGGAGGACGGGGAGGACAACAGCATCGAGCCAGTCCTCAGGTACTGAAGACGACTCTCAGACCCGATTATACAGACTCAGTAAATACCGAGACATGCACAGAGGGAGATGGCGAAGCATCTCATAATGAATGCCATCGGAACCCACTGCCATAGAACCACAGAGGGACCGGGCAGACTTAAGTTCAGAGAGAGAGAAGGGATCGTTATGGGGAAGGCTGAGATGAGTGCAGAAATCTAAAGGACGAGATTCAAGAACAGACTTACAAAGAAGGAAAGATTGAGGAAGATGAGAACCAGAGCTAACAGACGAAAAGTGGGAACCCAGTTTGGTCGCAACGTGCAACGGGTCCACCACAAGAGTACCACGGAGGTGGAGGACCGGCGAGACATCAGAAGCAAACTTACCCACTATCTTGCGGATACCCTTCCAGATCTACGGCAGAGTATTTTCGGACGTAATGGTGGAAACATAAGACCTCCAACACTCACGTTTACCTGTACAGATGGTCCTACGGATCACTGAACTCGCCTTTCGAAACAAAAGACAAGAATCAGCCATCTGCCGGCGGCGGTGTCTCTTCCAGGCTGCACGCTTATAGCAGACAGCCCAAGCACAGTCCACATTCCACCAGGGAACGCACTTCCATGTTTCCTGAGAGGTAGAGCGAGGAATAGAGTGGAGGGCAGCATTGAAGACGGTGTCATGAAAAAGGAGGAGGGCGCGAGGGAGAAGCAAAATGGAGAGGTCGGAGAGAGTAGCACAGAGGGTAAATTGATGCCAGTCAGCCTCGGCAAACTGCCACCTAGGGAAGGAGAGGGGAGGGTGAAAAGAAAAAAGTAACAAGGATGGGGAAATGGTCACTGCCATGGAAGTCATCAAGAACCTGCCATGTGAAATTCAAATAAAGAGACAACGAGCAAGAAAAAATCAAGACAGGAAAGGGTGCAGTCCGAGAGTCCAAATGAGTGGGCTCATCAGAATTCAGAAGAGACAGGGAAGAAGAGAGGACGAACAGTACGAGAAGGTGACCCCGGCTGTTTGTCAGAACATCACCCAAGAGGGTATGTCGACAACTGAAATCACCCAGCAGGAGCACAGACTCTGGCAAGGAGTCCACTAGGTGTTTAAGATCGGGAAGAGAAAGGGGCACATTTGGGGGGAGATAAATGGAACAAACTGTGTACCATTTACACACAAAGACACGGGCAACAGAACATTGGAGAGGTGATGGAAAAAGTAAGGGATGAAGGGAACATCAGAACGAATCAAAAGCAGAAAAGTTATTGGCCCCAGCAAAATCTGAAGGGGGGGGGGGGGCAGGGGGAGAGCAAGGAATAATCACGGAAGCGACCAGGATGAGCACCAAGCATCGGCTCCTGGAGATGGACACAAAGGAATGAAAACTGTGAAATCAAAAGTTGGAATTCATGAAAATTGGCTTAATATCCATGAATATTCCATTGAAGAATAGACATCGTCAAAAAGAGAAAGGACAGGAACAGAGAACAATGAAGAAACAAAGGTTAAAAAGGAACACAGCATGTCAAAGAAGTTCAGGATCAGGGTCAGTGAAGTCAGGGATAGTGGGCATGGGTAAACTGAGTAAAGATGGAGGGAAGGGAGTGGGAGGACAGACCAGAGGCAGATGAGCAGGGTCCAGAGGAGGAGGCAACCGAGAGGGACTGTCAAGGACAGCAGGAGGGGCAGAAACCGGGGAGCACACCTCAGCAAGGGCAGGAACTGAGAGCATAGCGGGGGCCAAAGAAACCTCCAAAGCAGGAACAGGGGGCTCGACCACCGAAATGAGAGAGGTGGAGCGATAGAGTCAGAGGTAGGGGGGTGAGGATGAAAGTGAAGCTTTCTTACCAGCCGGGGAGGAGAAAGGAGATAAGCCAGGCTTTTGCTTCTGACTCAGAGAGGCAGGTGTTCCAGCAGCAACGTACTGGGCAACAGACTCAAACGTCTCAACAGAAGAAGAACGAGAGCAAACAACACGATGATCGCTAGGAGAAGGACATCAGCCCAGACAGACAGGCGGCATGAAAAGCTAAGAGACGGAGGAGAAGGATGGGAAGGAGGATCAAAGGGAGTTGAGAAAGAAGACTCAGGAGACATGACAGACTGGGTAGAAAGAAGGGGAATCCCAGACAGAGAACCAGGAGGGGGGACCCTTTGGGACAGAATGTAAAGGAACAGGGGAGCAGGCAGTGGGCGTATCTGGGTCTAAGGCCTGGAAACTGTTGTGAGACTGAGGAAGGTGGGAAGGACGAGGAGAGGAAGAGCGCAACACGTGAGCGTAAGAAACCCCAGCGAAAAGGGAAGAAGGGGGATGGTGAACTTGGCGCCTCCCCTCAGGAAAAGACAAACGTTCCCAGTGCTTCAAGTTGAGGACAGCTGCCTCATGTTTGTAATGGATACACGCGCGAGAGAAGGTAGGGTGGGCATCACCATAATTGAGGCAGCGAGCCTGGGGAGAAGTGCACTCCGACTTAAAGTGACCTTCGTTCCCACACATAGGGCAGAGAGAGAGAGAATACTGGAGCATTTGAGGGCACCATGTCCGAACTTCCAGCATTTATTACAAAGCCAAGAAGAGGGTATGTACTCCTGAATGGAGCATCTGGCACCAACAAGAATAACAGAGGGCGGAAGTGTCCAACCATCAAAGGTAATTTTCACAAGCCGAAGGGACAGACGGCGACTGCCACGAGGGGGTCATGAACGTGTAAACCTGGAGAACAGAATGGTCTTGAGCCTCGAGGACATGTTAAATATCCTCGTGGCAGTCCTTGAGGTTCCTAATACCGGTTGTAACATGGTGTGGGAGGAGAACAGTGCCAACACTGGCACTTAACTGAGCATTCTTGGAGACCCGAACAGGGGGGTCACCTCAATGTAGGACAAAGGCGCCAAGTGGACAGCTGCATCCCAAGAAGAAGCAGCAACAACATGCGTACCGAGATGGGTGGGGTTAAAAGTAACAGAGGCATCTACTGAATCAACAAGGTGCCTATGGAGGGAGAAATTGTCAGGAGTAGAATCTAAATGATGGAGGTCAAAGTACTTAGTCCACGTAGCAAGATCAAACAAGGCATGGTATGAATTGGTATGGGAAGGAAGCATGCGAGAGCAGCCATGGCGGGGACGGTGGTGAGAACCCTCTAGAGAGAGAGAGGGGGGTCATAAGGTGCAGTAGTCACAATGAGAGATGGAATCGTACTAGGGGACGAGGTAGTCACCACAGGGGGCTTGGGGCTCAACCCAACCACAGAAGAGGAAGGGGAGCGGGGGAGTAGTCCAGTCTGGGCCCAATGTAGCGGGGCTACAGAGCCCAGTCTTCCAGCACAGTCCGACTCAGGGGCCTGGTCACCCACCCCCCATGAGCCTGGGAAAGAGAAGTCGTTTCATTATCCATGCAGCAGTCTTTCTAAAAGTTTGGGGCCTGGAACCAAAGGATACCACCTACCAGGGCAGCCAGGGAGGCTGAGCGCGGGCCAGTGCAGGAAGGGTGCATCGTCCCCAGCGGTGCCTCCCCCCCTTTTTAACAAGGAGTCCTACTGCATAGTTCATTCTCCCACACTGGTGCAAAGACCCCACTCCCCCTATTGCCCCAGCATGGACACCCAGCCATCCACTCAGGGCTACCCCTCCAGCGGGCAGTCCGATGGCTCACAAGCCCCCTATGTGGTGCCCATCTGCATGTACAACACACAAAGAGGGGACAGGAGAGGGGGCAAAGGCAACCCTCACTAGTCCCAGGGTGGTGTACATGAGCCCCTCACCATGACAAGGTGACACCACAGAGGGAAGAGGCGAGAAGAGCAGATGTACTCCTGAATACAGCATCTGGCACCAAGAGTTACGGAAGACGGAAAGGACCTATCAAAAGTGATTTTCATTACACAAAGAGACTGGCCACGACGACCACGAGGGAGAGCGAGTAACATATTAATAAGGAGGATAGAATGGCCTTGGGCCTCAAGGACATGTTTATTATGGTAGTCTTTAAGTTCCTTATCACCAGTCGCTACATGGTATGGGAGAATAACTGTGCCAATCCTGGCATTTATTTAACCAGGCATTTTTTGATATTCGAACCGGTGTCTCCCCAATGCAGGACAACGAGGCTAAGTGGACAGCTGCTTCCCGAGAAGGAGCTGCAACAACACTTGTACCAGTATGGGTGGGGTTAAAAGTGACAAAGGTATCCACCAAATCAACTAGAGTAAGAGTAATTAGGTCAAGTGGAGGAGTAGGTCTGTATATTAAAGAGGAGCTGGAATGCACAGAGCTCCTGAACTTGACCAATGAGGTGGTAGAGGTACTTGGAATCAAGGTAGAGAATATAAATCTAATTATTATTCTAATATACAAACTGCCAGATGCAACAGTTCAGGAATTCACTGAGCAGATCCACAAAATAGAAAATAGCCTTGGTAACCTAGCAAACCCAGTACCAGATATTATCTTCCTTGGAGACTTCAATTTACCCAGTTTACAATGGAGAATAGTAAACAGTAATACTATAGCATGAAATCAACCTGGAAATAACCAATCACAGGTCAGAGAACTACTGAGATTCTGTGACAAATTCTCGCTCAGTCAGCAGATTACAGAACCGACTAGGAATGAGAACACGCTGGACCTCATATTCACGAACAATATCATTGCTCATTGAAGTGGAAACTAACATTAATAACGGTAGTAGGCCCAAGAGAAACAACAAGCGAGAAGGGCTATTCAACAAATTAAATTTTAATAATAAAAGGATAGACTCGGAGAAAATAAACAAGGAGCTTACAACATTCAATGGGAAAATGTTTAAGTAATAAAAATCCTACACAAGGTCCAACGTAGAAAGAGAACACAGACGACATTACAGAAGAAGAAAAAAGTTAACAGAAGTGCTGAAGCAGGCACGACTTTCCATACAAAGAAGAAATAATTTAAACAGGGAGATTGAAGAAATCGAACAGACTGAAGCATTCATATCAACTTGACGAAAGGCAACTAAAACAGAAAGCAATTCAAAAAATAAAGAAATACCCAAAATATTTCTTCACATATGCTAAATCAAAAGCAAAAACCACTGCCAGTATTGGACCTATTCGTACTAGTGAAGGTTCATACACTGAGGATGACAAAGAAATTAGTGAAATCCTAAAAAAGCAATATGAGGACATGTTTAGCACCCCGATACACAGCATGAAAGTGGAAGATCCAGACAACTTCTTTATGCGTGATATACAAACCCCTGTAAATATAATTGATATCAACACGAGCGTGGCAGGTTTTGAAAGAGAAATTGACAATATGCCCATGCACTCAGCCCCGGGTTCAGACTCATGAATTCAATATTTATAATGAAATTCAAAGTGCCAGTAGCACAGGCACTCAGTATAGTGTGGAGAAAGAGCTTGGACACGGAGGAGATACCAGATGCGCTTAAAGCAGCAGACATAGCCCCTCCACACAAGGGAGGTAGCAAAGCATTGGCAAAGAATTATAGACCAGTTGCACTTACGTCCCACATAATAAAATTACTGTATTTGAGAGAGTGATCAGGAGTCAGGTCACTAGTTTCATGGAGACCAATGACCTCCACAATCCAGGCCAACATGGATTTAGAGCAGGAAGATCATGCCTCTCACAGATACTTGACCATTACGACAAAATCACTGAGGCATTAGAAGAAAAACAGAGTTCAGATGTCGTGTACACAGATTCGCAAAGGCATTTGATAAATGTGACCATTAAGTAATAGCACACAAAATGAGGTCAATGGGAATAACTGGTAAAGTAGGACGCTGGATACTCAGTTTTCTGTCGAACAGACCAGAGAGAGTAACAGTTAACCATATAAAATCGAGTCCAAGAGCAGTTAAAAGCTGCAGTACCTCAAGGTAGTCCTTGCACCATTGCTTTTCCTTATTCTCATATCAGATATAGACTCAAATACAAGGCACAGCTTTGTAACATCCTTTGCAGATGACACAAAAATCAGCATGAAAATTACCTCTGCTGAAAATATTGAAAAACTACAAGCAGATATTAATAAAGTTTTCAACTGGGCTACAGAAAATAACGTGATGTTTAACAGCGATAAATTCCAGGTACTAAAATACAGTAAAATTGAGAACCTTAAACTTAATACAGGGTACAAAACACAATCTAATTTGCCCATAGTAGGAAAGAAACATATAAAGGATTTGGGAATAATGATGTCTGATGACCTAAATTTTAGGGAGCATAACCAAGCAAATATTGCGGCAGCCAGGAAAATGATAGGATAGATTACGAGAACTTTCAAATCCAGGGATCCCATCACAATGGTTGTACTCTTCAAATCACTTGTGCTGTCCCACCTTGAGTACTGCTCAGTACTCACTTCCCCATTTAGAGCAGGAGAGATTGCTGAAATAGAGGGAGTACAGAGAACATATACGGGATACATAAGCGAGATAAAGCATCTAAATTATAGGGATCGTCTCAAAGCTCTCCGAATGTACTCGCTAGAAAGACGATGGGAGAAATATCAAATAATATACAAGTGGGAAAATACTGGAGGGCCAGGTCCCAAATCTGCACAGTAAAATAACAACATACTGGAGTGAACAATATGGTAGAAAATGCAGAGTACTGTACAACCAGTGAAGAGTAGGGGTGCCATAGGCACAATTAGAGAGAACTATATAAACATCAGAGGTCCATGGTTGTTCAACATCCTCCCAGCGAGCATAAGAAATATTGCCGGAACAACCGTGGACATCTTCAAGAGGAAACTAGATAGTTTCCTCCAACGAGTGCCGGACCAACCGGGCTGCGATGGGTATGTGGGCCTGTGGGCTGCTGCAAGCAACAGCCTAGTGGACCAAACTCTCACAAGTCAAACCTGGCCTCGGGCCGGGCTTGGGGAGTAGAATAACCCCCAGAACCCCATCAACCAGGTATCAACTAGGTGTTTATGGATGAATAAATCATCAGGACGAGTAGAATTAACATGACCGAGATTAAAATACTTAGTCCATGTAGCAGGACCAAACAAAGCTTGGAAGGTATTAGAACCGGAAGGAATTGTGCAAGTGTGACTGCAGAGAGGACGGCACCGAGCACCCTCAGTAAGATGGGGGGTAAAAGGCGCAGTTGTTACAATGAGAGATGAAGCCACTCCATGTGATGAGGTGGTCATCATTGGGAGCTTGGGGCTCAACCCTGCCACAGAGGTAGAAGGGGAGCAGAGATAGTCGGGACTGGTAGACTCTCTTAAGTCAAGCCTGGCCTCGGGGACTAGAAGAACTCCCAAAACACCATCAAGCGGGTATCAAGCAGGGAAAGTCCGAAGCTGCTTGGTCTGGGACCAAAGTAGCAGGGGGCTACAGAGCCCGGCTTTCCATCACAGTCCGACTTGGGGCCCTGGTCTCCCACCCCACATCTGAGAAGTTAAAAATAAGTGTCAGATATCAGCATGTAAATGAACAGGTAATCATTTCATCAACAAACAAGCCCCCATACCCACCATGGCGCCACAATTAGAGGATAGGACACCCAATAGGATGTGCCCCCCCCCCCCTAAGGGTGCATCGTGGATATATGCCCTGCAATCACCACTTTAAGAACCATCAGTCCATCAAGATTTGGCTCAGCAACGAAGGAAAAGAGTGACAATAAAAGTGTCCCTTTGCTCAACAATTTCGGGTACCACAGTTTTATGGGCGAGAGACTGTGCCTCACCTAACACCCAGTGTCAAAACAGAAGACGACATCTAAAAGAATGATCAAGAATAGCAAAAAGTCGCTGGGAAATAGCAATTAAAAAGGAGAATTGGGAAGGAAAAATTAAACTTAGAAGGAAAAAACATTCAGCACAATTAGTGAAGAAGGCAGCAGGAGCATAAGGCTTCAAAAGGACAGAGGACACTGTCCCATGGAGCATCACACTCTAGCATCCGCCAACCAAGCCCCCTCACGATGGCAACGGGCTGGAAAGGGAGGGAGAGATGAAAAAGACGAGAGGGTGAAGATTACTGCCCGGTGAGACACCAGTGTTTATGGGTAGAGTGGGAAAATTGGAATTATTCACAGAGACATACTGGAGCCTGTCACTGAGGTAAGATTATAGGTATTGGAGGGAGTGATCTCTTACTCCGTAATGTTGCAATTTAAGAAAGTTAATGTGTTTACAATGTCAAAACGTCTTATGTAGGTCAACAAATAAATGAATAAGTTTTCCAAGGGCTGCATAAATGAAATTAATCATACTAACTGGGCATGATTGGTCCTTTTTTGGGCCTGAAGCCATTATGGGAAGAACTAAGTATAAATAGGAGTAAGGCTGCGTGTAAATTAACTTTAAAATAATTTAGACAAAATCGGCAGAATTGATATTGGTCTATAATTGTTGACTTCAGTGAGATTGCTGATTTTATGGACTAAGGTTACTCTTGCTTTTTTTCTCAAAATATCAGGAAAGGTTTAGAGTTCAAATAATTTGTTGTAGAGCAATGCAATGGCTGGAGCTAAAAATCTAGAGGCTTTTTTTGTAAATTAGGGGTGGTATCTCAACATACAGTATCTATGCATGGGGTTCATTCATCCACTGCAAACTACCTCAAACCCATCATCACCCAACAAAAATCTGCTATCAGAACAATAAAACTGTCTTCAAACAACACCCAACCTCTGTTTAAATCCCTGAACATGCTACATATACACTCGCTCTACACATTCTCTTATGCTATTTACAAGTACAAAACCTTGTTCCTAAATGCTAACCCTGATCTGAAACTCTCCATTGATAGACGTAATAGAACCCACAAGCAACACAACATAAATATCTCTGATATAATTTTTTTTATATAAATTGACAGTCAGGATAATATAATTGCCATTCAGACTAATATAACTTTGAATCAGGCTTTTTCACCCACAGGGTTATTGATCAATGGAACTGCCGACCCACCAAAGCCATAACTGCCAAAACTGTGCTGAATTTCAAAATATACCTGGAAAAAATCATGAAGGCAAACTGGGAGGGGGAAGGGAACCTTCAACAAGCCGACGACTTCCTGTTCTCATCGAGGCCACTTGGGTTAGTGGCCCTCAGGTAAATCGGGTAAAATATTATTCCCAGACAATTACAGCATAACTGATAAAGTTAGGCTAGAGTAATAAATTTCTGGTAAATTTAGAGTGATAAATTTTTAGAGTAATATAAATTTAAATTTCATATTAACTTGACTGACAGCTATAAATGCCAATCAGCCTTCAATATGCTCTTCGGTGAAATATTTATAATCAAGAATAGAACTCATAAATAGGCCTAAACAAAAAATAAAAAATGGACATCAGTTTGCATATGAATCTCGTGAGAAGATTCCTCGATTAATATACATTTCCTTACCAATCAAATAGTGTCACCTTAAGTACGTCTCAGATTGTCTTCTTCACCAACTCCAATGCTAAATAATATTACAACAAAAATGTCCATAACTTAGCTACACAGTATATTACATTTTAAATAAATTTCCACAGGAAGCAAAAAAAGGAAGCACATTATTTACATATATATGAAGAAAAACATTTAAAGCTTTGTTTTACCTTTGCTAAATTAAAGAGATATTTCTATACAGTACTTAAAAGCAATTTTGAGTTTTCCTAGTGACAGCTTCTCTAGTTCTTGCTTGGTCATCTAACTTTCATAAAAGAACAATATAATAAAATATCTTCATATCTTTACCTTTTCATTGTGAAGTGTATTTCTCAAGCAAAATATAATTACCTCTGAAGAAGATCCAACTGACATTGTGATAGCACACTGTTAGATTAAAGGTAAGATAATATACTATTATGTGCCTCATTATCCTTCAACATTCTCTTAATTATCTTTCACACTCAAAGTGTTTAGCCTATTATCTGCATGTATCATCTTGTGCCTCTTCATATGTCCAGGACGACTGAATCTCTTCCCACACTCTGGACAATCGTGAGGTTTGTCACCTGAATGCACTAACATGTGCCTTATTATATTTCCACGTTCTCTAAATTTTTTGCCACACTCGGCACATTGAAAAGGTCTCTCATCTGCATGCACCATCATGTGACGCTTCATACTTCCACGATGACTGAATCTCTTCCCACACTCTGGACACGCATGAGGTTTCTCACCTGAATGCACTAACATGTGCTGTATTATAGTTCCACGTACTCTAAATTTTTTGCCACACTCGGCACATTGAAAAGGTCTCTGATCCGCATGCACCATCCTGTGAGTCTTCATATGTCCAAGCAGACTGAATCTCTTCCCACACTCTGGACACTCGTGAGGTTTGTCACCTGAATGCACTAACATGTGAGTCTTCATATTTCCAAGCAGACTGAATCTCTTCCCACACTCTGAACATTCATGAGGTTTGTCACCTGAATGCACTAACATGTGAGTCTTCACATGTGAAGGACAGGTGAATACCTTCGGACACTGTGGACACTGGTGAGTCTTCATCTTCTTTATGACAGGTGGAGTTTGTGTGAAGGTTTTCTCCCCCGGATGTTGGGAGAAGAGTCAAGGCTTGAGTGTTGTTTCTTAGCGTTAGACTTGATGTGAGCACTTGGCGGTCAGTGGTGGTGCTTCTTCTTTATGATAGGTGCAGTTTGTGTCAAGGTTTTCCCTTAATGCTCGTGCTGGACATCACCGGCTGGCGCGCTGCTAAAATGGCGGCGGTTGTTTACCCTCTCATCACCTAAGCGTTCCAATGTTTTTGTCTGGTTCCACATATCATTTTTCCTACTTCTTATTTATGTTTATAACTGGTCATTTACAATTAACGCTTGTATTTATCCTCATGTTTTTCAATCAAAGAATGTACTTTGGAATTGTTTCTTTAAACATAATGCCACACGATTACACTTTTTGAAGGAAACAGCTCTCCCACTGGGATACAAGATACTCCTTACATTGACAACACTAATTTTTTTGCCATTTCGGACACTAGTTTTGGACGTTTCGCTTATGTGTACGTGTTCAATATTAAATCGACTATATAATGTTATTAATAATTAAATTATTATAAATTAAATAATTAAATTATTTATTATAAATAAATACTTAAAAAATGTATTATGTATGTTGTATTAAAAATTAAAAATACGGATGTACACTATTTCACTCGGAGATATTTGCATAATACGAATTATAATCTGAAAATATATACATATAACAATGTATAACCATGAATGAAAAATCAAACAGGAAATTACTTAAGCACATACGTGATAATCAATTCAATTTCTTTCTTTATTATGCACCCCATACCCATCCCGTGTGCGGTGGTGTAAAGGATTACAGAGGCATATAATTGGTTCAGGAACTGAACCCTCTAGTTCGTTTAGCTAAGCAAATAACAATGTTTGACGCTAGTTACAAAATTAACAATGTTGCATACACATGTACACACCCTCATATATACATGTACATATATATATATACGTATACACATATACATACACATACATATCTAATCACCCACACAAATACACACATCAATAATCTTTGTGTCACAAGTGACACAAAGAGGTGTCACAAGTGATCAACAAGAGGCTCACAACAGTCACTATACAAGGCACTTTACATCTATAGTGAGTCACACAGTTACTATAGTCTTGCTCCACACCCACCCAACTGGGCGGCAGCTTTACAGTCATGTGCTCCACACCCACCCAACTGGGCGGCAGCTTTACAGTCATGTGCTCCACACCCACCCAACTGGGCGGCAGCTTTACAGTCATGTGCTCCACACCCACCCAACTGGGCGGCAGCTTTACAGTCATGTGCTCCACACCCACCCAACTGGGCGGCAGCTTTACAGTCATGTGCTCCACACCCACCCAACTGGGCGGCAGCTTTACAGTCAGGTCCATGCATTACCTACAGTAAGCAAATTTTGGATACTTCACTAAGATTTCGGGCAGCACATCATTATGAATGAAGTACTTACACATTTCATTATGCAACTTTAATAAAGTTGTCCATCAGCATTTTGTGGTGTTCAGCTTCCCTTATCTTCTGTATGTTCCTTACATTACCAGTATACACAAACATTGACATGTAGGGATATAGACTCTCAGGTAAGTTAGTAATTTAAATGTACAGTAGCAGTCCTAGGCGTTCAATCCCCGACCACCGTCCAAGTGGTTTGGCACCATTCCTCCCCATCCCATCCCAAATCCTTATCCTGACCCCTTTCCAGTGTTAAATAGTTGTAATGAACAGGCAATATATATATATATATATATATATATATATATATATATATATATATATATATATATATATATATATATATATATATATATATATATATATGTCGTACCTAGTAGCCAGAACGCACTTCTCGGCCTACTATGCAAGGCCCCATTTGCCTAATAAGCCAAGTTTTCGTGAATTAATTGTTTTTTCGACTACCTAACCTCCCTAACCTAACCTAACCTAACTTTTTCGGCTACCTAACCTAACCTAACCTAAAAAGATAGGTTAGGTTAGGTTAGGTAGGGTTGGTTAGGTTCGGTCATATATCTACATTAATTTTAACTCCAATAAACAAAAA
The DNA here is from genome assembly GCF_040958095.1 of Procambarus clarkii. Lineage (NCBI taxonomy): Eukaryota > Metazoa > Arthropoda > Malacostraca > Decapoda > Cambaridae > Procambarus > Procambarus clarkii. The sequence continues at coordinate 13,711,061 of NC_091184.1, read as the reverse complement.
TTGACCTCATACATAATGAAATGGGTAGCTTTATCATTTCATAAGAAAAAATGAGAGAAAATATATTAATTCAGGAAAACTTGGCTTATTAGGCAAATCGGGCCTTGCATAGTAGGCCGAGAAGTGCGTTCTGGCTACTAGGTACGACATATATATATATATATATATATATATATATATATATATATATATATATATATATATATATATATATATATATATATATATATATGTCGTACCTAGTAGCCAGAACGCACTTCTCAGCCTACTATGCAAGGCCCGATTTGCCTAATAAGCCAAGTTTTCATGAATTAATTGTTTTTCATCAACCTAACCTACCTAACCTAACCTAACCTAACTTTTTTGGCTACCTAACCTAACCTAACCTATAAAGATAGGTTAGGTTAGGTTAGGTAGGGTTGGTTAGGTTCGGTCATATATCTACGTTAATTTTAACTCCAATAAAAAAAAATTGATCTCATACATAATGAAATGGGTAGCTTTATCATTTCATAAGAAAAAAATTAGAGAAAATATATTAATTCATGAAAATTTGGCTTATTAGGCAAATCGGGCCTTGCATAGTAGGCCAAAAAGTGCGTTCTGGCTACTAGGTACGACATATATATATATATATATATATATATATATATATGTCGTACCTAGTAGCCAGAACGCACTTCTCAGCTTACTATGCAAGGCCCGATTTGCCTAATAAGCCAAGTTTTCCTGAATTAATATATTTTCTCTATTTTTTTTCTTATGCAATGATAAAGCTACCCATTTCATTATGTATGAGATCAATTTTTTTTTATTGTAGTTAAAATTAACGTAGATATATGACCGAACCTAACCAACCCTTCCTAACCTAACCTAACCAATCCTACCTAACCTAACCTAACCTATCTTTTTAGGTTAGGTTAGGTTAGGTAGCCGAAAAAGTTAGGTTAGGTTAGGCAAACTTACTTACAAAGTTACTTACAAAGCAAGTAACTGACAAAAGATTAAACAATCCATGGCTCACAAGTGGCATTCTCAACTCAATCAACAAGAAACATGAATATGAAAAGAAACTTAGGATTGGCCTAGTTTCAAGGGAAGTAGCTAAAAGGTACTCATCATTGCTTACCAGTATCATAAGAAAGGCAAAACTTGCATATTATGTGAATAGATTCAGTGAAGCAAAAGGCAACATGAAAAGCACTTGGAAAACCATTTCTAGTATCCTAGGAACTAAACAACACTCACATAACCAAATAAAACTCTACAAGGATGGGGATATACCGTCAACTGATTTAGAATGGCAAATAAATTTAATAGTTTCTTTTCATCGGTTGGTGCTAATCTTGCCAGTAAAATCCCACATACTCAGACACATATTAACACATATCTCTCAGGCAGCTATCCAAACTCTCTTCTCCTTTCACCAATCAGCCCGGCAGATGTTGTGTCCATCATACACTCTCTAAAAGCCAAGGCAGGGAACACCAGTGAAATTCCGTCCATTGTGTACAAGAGCGCCTCCCATGCCCTTGCCCCACCCATTGCACTACTGTTCAACAAATCTATAGAGTGTCACACCTTCCCTGATATCCTCAAAAAAGCAAGAGTAACGCCAGTCCAAAAAGGAGGCAATCCGGCAGACATAAACAATTATAGACCAATATCAAATCTACCCATTCTATCAAAAATATTTGAAAAAAAAATATTTACAAACAGCTCTATTCCTACCTCGTAAAATTCGACATACTCAGCCCCTGCCAGTTTGGCTTCCGGTCCCAAAAGAGCACCAACGATGCAATCATTAATCTCCTTGACGTTATCTACTCAGCCCTTGACAAAAATGAGTTTCCGATTGGACTCTTCATTGACCTAAGAAAAGCCTTTGATACTGTTAATCACAACTATCTCTTACTTAAACTCCAGCATTATGGAATCCGAGGCCTTGCCCTTGACAACATCCGATCCTATCTTAGTGACAGACACCAATATGTAACCATCGATGATACAACTTCTTCCACTCTATCAATTACCGTTGGAGTGCCACAGGGCAGTATCTTAGGACCTCTTCTATTTATATATATAAACGATCTGCCTAATGTCTCTAATATTCTTAAACCTATATTGTTTGCTGATGATACTACCCTTATCTATTCAGACCCCAACCCACATACACTAAATAATGTTGTGAATAATGAATTAAAAAAAAGTCCACTTATGGATGTCAACTAACAAACTAACACTAAACATAGAAAAGACCTACTACATCTTATATGGAAGCAAATCATCGAATGCAATTCAGCTACAGATAGACAACATTAACATCAGTAATAAAAATGATGGCAAGTTTCTTGGACTATTCCTAGACAAGAGACTCAACTTCAGCACCCACATTCAACACATAACTAAGAAAGTCTCTAAAACGGTTGGTATACTCTCCAAAATAAGATATTATGTTCCTAACTCTGCTCTCTTCTCACTATATTATGCACTAATTTATCCCTATCTTAATTATGGTATCTGTGCATGGGGGTCTACCACTGCAAACCACCTTAAGCCCATCATCACCCAGCAAGAATCTGCTATCAGAATAATAACAAACTCTGCTTTCAGACAACACTCAGCTCCCTTGTTTAAATATCTTAACTTGCTAAATATTAACTCCCTCCACACATTCTCTTGTGTTAATTACATTTACAAAACCCTGTTCTTAAATGCAAATCCTGCTCTGAAACTCTCCCTGGACAGATGTAATAGGACCCATTATCACCACACCAGAAATAAATATCTCTTTGATATCCCCCAGGTTCAAACTTAATCTGTGTAAATACTCTATGCAAATTAAGCACCCTGGCAAACACTTCATCCGGCCCTGGGGATTTGTTTGGTTTGAGTTTTACTATTTGTTTAAGAACATCCTCCCTGGTAACTGCTAAACTCGTCAACCTGTCCTCGTCCCCACCCACATAGACTTGTTCGGCTGAAGGCATATTGTTAAGTTCCTCTTTAGTAAATACAGATACAAAGTATTTATTAAAAATACTACTCATCTCTTCATCACTATCTGTTATTTGACCTGTCTCAGTTTTTAATGGACCTATCCTTTCCCTAGTCTTAGTACGATATAACTGAAAAAACCCTTTAGGATTTGTCTTTGCTTGCCCTGCTGTGCGAACTTCATAGTTTCTTTTTTGCTTTCCTTATCTCTTTTTTAACATTTCTAACCAGTTGTACGAATTCCTGTTCTAAAGTGACCTCCCCATTTTTAATCCTTTTGTACCAAGCTCTCTTTTTACCTATAAGGTTCTTCAAATTCTTTGTTATCTACTTTGGGTCATTAGTATTCGATCTATTCAATTTGTATGGTATACTACGTTCCTGTGCTTTGTTTAGAATATTCTTAAATAAGTTATATATTGAATCCACATCGAAATCCCCATTTAAGTCACCTATCGCTTGGTTCATGTCTCCCTCCAAGACCATCCCACACCCCATACCCAAGACTTTCCAATCAATTTGACCCAAAAAGTTTCTTAGGCTATTAAAATCAGCTTTTCGAAAATCTGGCACTTTAACAGAATTTTCTCCTACTGGTCTATTCCATTCTAGGCTAAATCTGATTTCTTTGTGATCACTGTTCCCTAGCTCACTCCCTATTTCGATGTCATTAATTTGTGTTTCCCTGTTAGTTAACATTAAATCTAAAATATTATTTTCCCGTGTTGGTTCCTTAATGTGTTGCGTAAGAAAGCAATCGTCAATTAATTCTAGAAAATCTTCTGCTTCACTATTCCCTGTTTTGTTCAACCAGTTTATTCCGCTAAAATTAAAGTCACCCATGACATAAATACTGTTAGAACTAGATGCTCTAGATAATTCATCCCATAGGTGCTTTGCTTCCATTCTGACTAAATTTGGTGGCCTATATATAACTCCTATTATAATATTATTAGCTTTTTCGTTTAATTCTACCCAAATAGTTTCTGTGTGTCGCTCAGTTTTGATTCCCTCTTTGAGACTACATTTAAAATTGTCCCTAACATATATGGCTACTCCACCTCCTCGTCTAATATATCTATCTGTGTGAAATAGTTTAAATCCATTTATTTGATATTCAGCTAATAGTTCTCCATTATCTACATTCATCCATTAATAGGATATTAAAAGTATCAACACAAGACAGAACACGACACAATGGGTATAAATTGGTTAAGTTTAGATTTAGGAAAGACTTGGGTAAATACTGGTTCAGTAACAGGGTTGTTGATTTGTGGAACCAATTGCCGCGTAACATTGTGGAGGTGGGGTCCCTCGATTGTTTCAATCATGGGTTGGACATGTATATTGGAGTGGGATTGGGTGGTTATAAATAGGAGCTGCTGACCAAATGTAAACTGTGTCAACAAAATTATTCGCACACCCTCCGTCACTATGTGATGGAGTGCGAAAAGATACGTGAATTTAGAGACAATTCTATAACCAATGTTCCAGCGATGTGTCAATATTTCATTCAAAATGATCTGCTACCAGAAATTTTAGCCAAATATCCCCAGTTTGCTAACTGTAGGTAGTAACTAAGTGATTGTAACCTATCCACCGCTTCCCACTGGATGGGGGGCGGTGTGCAGGACAAACATATAACTTGTGACACTAGCTCTCCACATATGTCAGTTGCTTAATTTAGAACCTGTACTTGAGGTCGATCTCGAACCCATTGTTGATGTGATGACTTATATTGAGTTTTGTAACTAGCTCATCAAGATTGTAACTTGCTTAGCTAAATGAATTGTGGGGTTCAGTCCCTGAGCCCATTATGTGCCTCTGTAACCCTTTCCACTACCGCCCACAAGATGGGTATGGGGTGCATAATAAATTAACTAAACTAAAAACCTCGTATGGGCCAATAGGCCTTCTGCAGTTGCCTTTGTTCTTATGTTCTCTACGACCGATGAAAAATGCAACTTTTATACAACTACAAATATCTTTAGTTTTACTTTACATTTTGTCCTGAAAGAGTTTTCATATATAGATCCAGTTTCTGCCGTTCTTCTGACATAAAAAGACCTTTGGTTTAATAAGTTATTAAGATGTTTTCAACAATATTACTAGGGCGTTCACCGATTCTAACATGGGCGACCCTTTTGACAAATAACTTCGGTTTTACTTTAAATATTGTCCTGGAAATGTTTTGACATACAGATCCTGTTTTCAACATGGGCAACCATTTTGGAAACGCCACACAAGGGTTGACCCGATTGATACATGGGTCAGATTCCATTAAGGTTCAGAACACATCCACTATGGGAGAGCTGTTTCCTTCAAAAAGTATAATAGTGTGGCATTATGTTTAAAGAAACAATTCCAAGTACATTCTTTGATTCAAAAACATGATATAAATACAAGTGTTAATTTTAAATGACTAGATATAAACAAAAATGAGAGGTTGGAAAAATGATATGGTGAACCAGACCAAAACATTGGAACGCTCAGGTGATGAGAGGGTAAACAACCGCCGCCATTTTAGCAGTGCCACAGCCGGGGATGTCCAGCACGAGCATTAAGGGAAAACCTTGACACAAACTGCACCTATCATAAAGAAGAAGCACCACCACTGACCGCCAAGTGCTCACATCAAGTCTAACTCTAAGAAACAACACTCAAGCCTTGACGCTTCTCCCAACATCCGAGAGAGAAAACCTTCACACAAACTTCACGAACGAACGTCAACAACACCTGTCGGCCCTGCCCTCCCTCCTCTTTTATCAGCTGATTCTGGAGCTCTCGGCTACAAACAAATGATGTAGCATCACCCGAAGGCAGCTAAGTACAAAGTGACCCAAATGTGATTGAAAAACCAACAAGACCAACCCGTAATTCTCTCTTTTCAACCTCGCTAGTGTTGCTCCCTGGAGCTAGGAAGCTGTACCCGACGTTCACTGCTGCCTATCAACGAGTCATCCCTATTTGTTCCTGCCTACATTTATCCTGCTATCATGCAAAGTAAGACCAGTAAGACCCTTAAGAAAGATAGCACACCTAACAAGAATAACCCTACTAGCCAGGCTAACAACATGATTAGTTCAGCTATCTCCCCCTCGGTGGCCGCCGTGGGGGGTACCGACTCTCCCCCCGTCAACAAGGATACAAGACACTCCGTACATTGACAACATCGCACACTAATATTTTTACCACTTCGGACACCAGCTTTCGACGTTTCGCATATGTGTACGTGTTCCATATTAAAACGACAATATAATGCTATTAACAATTAAAATCTTCTATTTAACAGGCATATAGTTATTAAATGAAGTTCAGTGATGTAATAGACATAATCCGGAGTTGGTAAGGACGCCGCCCGCCAGCGTAAACACAACACACCACGAATGCCCACAAACACGATACAACGCACAAAACACAACACTTCTGTCAGTTTTTGGATAAACTCCTTTTATATATATTATGTGAGAGTTATACTTGTATAAAATGATAGCTACTATAGGTAAGCGCCTAATATTTAATATTAATCAATAAAAAAGAAGTCAGAAGCCACACGCCTGTCTGTACATGTCTTTTGTGAAAAAGCATTTTGGGCGCTCATGTACTTGTGCGCTAGCTGGCGTTCACAACTGTTCTCGCCTACAGGCATTAGAATTAAACAAACGAATTTATTTTTTCATTTATATACAAGAAGAGAGGCTACCCTTGAGTCTGTAATATTCATCTGATCACTGGTCTCCCATTTGGTCCTCATTGCTTTATCTTACTATTATTGAATGTCAATAACCGTATTATGCAATTTCAATTTCTTCTATTTCTTTCTTTATTATGCACCCCATACCCATCCCGTGGGCGGTGGTGTAAAGGATTACAGAGGCACATAATCGGTTCAGGAACTGAACCCTCTAGTTCGTTTAGCTAAGCAAATAACAATGTTTGACGCTAGTTACAAAATTATTAATGTTGTATACACATGTACACACACTCATACATACATGTACATATATATATATATATATATATATATATATATATATATATATATATATATATATATATATATATATATATATATTATTAAATATGACCGAAAAAGTAAGATTAATAATTCTAACACGAATTTTCTCAATCTTTCGTACATTACGCTTCTCTGTTGGAGGTAAATCAAAAATCAATTCTCCAAAATTCATTTTTATTTCTAGTCTGACGCGACACGGGCGCGTTTCGTAAAACTTATTACATTTTCAAAGACTTTAGTTCACAAATACACAACTGAATAGAACTTACGTATCTCCGATTTTATATCTACATTTGAGTGAGGTGGAAGGGGTGATGTGGCGACACACGACAGAACAAAGTGTGGTATTAATTTCATCAACACAAGACAGAACAAGAGTATTAATAGGGTATTAATTTCATCAACACAAGACAGAACAAGAGTATTAATAGGGTATTAATTTCATCAACACAAGACAGAACAAGAGTATTAATAGGGTATTAATTTCATCAACACAAGACAGAACACGAAACAATGGATATTGAATAGAAGTGTTTGTAGAAAGCCTATTGGTCCATATTTCTTGATGCTTCTATATTGGAGCGGAGTCTTGAGGTGGGTAGAATATAGTTGTGCAATAATTGGCTGTTGATTGCTGGTGTTGACTTCTTGATGTGTAGTGCCTCGCAAACGTCAAGCCGCCTGCTATCGCTGTATCTATCGATGATTTCTGTGTTGTTTACTAGGATTTCTCTGGCGATGGTTTGGTTGTGGGAAGAGATTATATGTTCCTTAATGGAGCCCTGTTGCTTATGCATCGTTAAACGCCTAGAAAGAGATGTTGTTGTCTTGCCTATATACTGGGTTTTTTGGAGCTTACAGTCCCCAAGTGGGCATTTGAAGGCATAGACGACGTTAATCTCTTTTAAAGCGTTCTGTTTTGTGTCTGGAGAGTTTCTCATGAGTAGGCTGGCCGTTTTTCTGGTTTTATAGTAAATCGTCAGTTGTATCCTCTGATTTTTGTCTGTAGGGATAACGTTTCTATTAACAATATCTTTCAGGACCCTTTCCTCCGTTTTATGAGCTGTGGAAAAGAAGTTCCTGTAAAATAGTCTAATAGGGGGTATAGGTGTTGTGTTAGTTGTCTCTTCAGAGGTTGCATGGCTTTTCACTTTCCTTCTTATGATGTCTTCGACGAAACCATTGGAGAAGCCGTTATTGACTAGGACCTGCCTTACCCTACAGAGTTCTTTGTCGACTTGCTTCCATTCTGAGCTGTGGCTGAGAGCACGGTCGACATATGCGTTAACAACACTCCTCTTGTACCTGTCTGGGCAGTCACTGTTGGCATTTAGGCACATTCCTATGTTTGTTTCCTTAGTGTAGACTGCAGTGTGGAAACCTCCGCCCTTTTCCATGACTGTTACATCTAGAAAGGGCAGCTTCCCATCCTTTTCCATCTCGTAAGTGAAACGAAGCACGGAACTCTGCTCAAATGCCTCCTTCAGCTCCTGCAGATGTCTGACATCAGGTACCTGTGTAAAAATGTCGTCAACATACCTGCAGTATATGGCCGGTTTCAAGTTCATGTCGACTAAGACTTTTTGCTCGATGGTACCCATGTAGAAGTTTGCAAACAGGACACCTAGGGGAGAACCCATGGCGACCCCATCTACTTGCTTATACATGTGCCCATCCGGGCTCAAGAAGGGTGCCTCTTTAGTACAAGCTTGGAGTAGTTTCCTCAGAATATTTTCTGGTATGTCAAGAGGAGTACAGGCTGGATCACGATACACTCTGTCGGCTATCATTCCGATTGTCTCGTCCACAGGTACGTTGGTAAACAGCGATTCTACGTCCAACGAGGCTCTTATCCCTGTGGCCCGTGTGCCCCGCAGTAAGTCAACAAATTCCTTTGGAGACTTCAGGCTGAAGGCGCAAGGAACATAAGAGTCAGCAGGCCGTTGAGTCGCTTCGCCAGTCTGTACGTGGGTGTGGGTATCTGGCTAATGATTGGCCGAAGTGGGTTTCCAGGCTTGTGCGTCTTGACATTTCCATACGCATATCCAGGTTTATATTCCCCAATGATCTTTGGCAGGTGGAGTCCGGATTTCTTGGCGTTCACAGTTTCGATCAGTTTGTTGACCTTTGCTTTTAATTCGGCTGTAGTGTCCTTCGTTACCCTTTGGAACTTAGTTTGGTCAGAGAGTATGATGTTCATTTTCGCCAGATATTCGTCTTTTTTAAGAATGACATATATTGGCGACTTGTCACCTCTCCTGACAACTATCTCCTTGTTCTCACGAAGGCTTTTACCTGCCGCTTTAAGCTCGGGGGACAGTATGGTGCTTCTGTAGTTGCCTCGATTCTTTCCTCCTTCTGCAATAAGTTCTGCTTGTAAGGTATCTTTGGTAGTGACCTTCTTTTGTGTCTCGAGGTCGAATATGTCGTCCAACAGAATTTCCAACTCTACTTTCCGGGCCATCTCACTCGGTCTGGACATAACATGACAGTTTATGCCCAGATTTAGGAGAGTGACTTGGTCCTCAGTGAGGTTAATTCCTGCAAGGTTCAGGAAGCCATCTCTTGGTCGTGGAATTGCCATAGGTCCTCCATATAATGTTGTTAGTTTCTTGATAATCCTTGTTTCAGTGCTGAGGTGATGTTGGTCTGTGAGGATGTCGAGGTGTTGTTCAATGCGGGTACGGATACTATCGTCGATGTTGCTATTTCTCCACTCGTTTGTAGCATGAAGTAGTTGCGTTTTGTTGTCTTTGATTTCATTCTCTGCCTTGTATATCTGATCACGAATCAGATCCTGGCGATATTTTATCGTGAAGGCTTGATTCCTTGCTGCTGGGTCGTGCGCTTTAATATTAGTATATTTTGGTAGCAGTCTTTCCTGTAGACATATATTATTAAATATGACCGAAAAAGTAAGATTAATAATTCTAACACGAATTTTCTCAATCTTTCGTACATTACGCTTCACTGTTGGAGGTAAATCAAAAATCAATTCTCCAAAATTCAATTTTATTTCTAGTCTGACGCGACACGGGCACGTTTCGTAAAACTTATTACATTTTCAAAGACTTTAGTTCACAAATACACAACTGAATAGAACTTACGTATCTCCGATTTTATATCTACATTTGAGTGAGGTGGAAGGGGTGATGTGGCATTAACACAAGACAGAAAATAGTGTGGTATTAATAGGGTATTAATTATCAAAGACAACAAAACGCAACTACTTCATGCTACAAACGAGTGGAGAAATAGCAACATCGACGATAGTATCCGTACCCGCATTGAACAACACCTCGACATCCTCACAGACCAACATCACCTCAGCACTGAAACAAGGATTATCAAGAAACTAACAACATTATATGGAGGACCTATGGCAATTCCACGACCAAGAGATGGCTTCCTGAACCTTGCAGTAATTAACCTCACTGAGGACCAAGTCACTCTCCTAAATCTGGGCATAAACTGTCATGTTATGTCCAGACCGAGTGAGATGGCCCGGAAAGTAGAGTTGGAAATTCTGTTGGACGACATATTCGACCTCGAGACACAAAAGAAGGTCACTACCAAAGATACCTTACAAGCGGAACTTATTGCAGAAGGAGGAAAGAATCGAGGCAACTACAGAAGCACCATACTGTCCCCCGAGCTTAAAGCGGCAGGTAAAAGCCTTCGTGAGAACAAGGAGATAGTTGTCAGGAGAGGTGACAAGTCGCCAATATATGTCATTCTTAAAAAAGACGAATATCTGGCGAAAATGAACATCATACTCTCTGACCAAACTAAGTTCCAAAGGGTAACGAAGGACACTACAGCCGAATTAAAAGCAAAGGTCAACAAACTGATCGAAACTGTGAACGCCAAGAAATCCGGACTCCACCTGCCAAAGATCATTGGGGAATATAAACCTGGATATGCGTATGGAAATGTCAAGACGCACAAGCCTGGAAACCCACTTCGGCCAATCATTAGCCAGATACCCACACCCACGTACAGACTGGCGAAGCGACTCAACGGCCTGCTGACTCTTATGTTCCTTGCGCCTTCAGCCTGAAGTCTCCAAAGGAATTTGTTGACTTACTGCGGGGCACACGGGCCACAGGGATAAGAGCCTCGTTGGACGTAGAATCGCTGTTTACCAACGTACCTGTGGACGAGACAATCGGAATGATAGCCGACAGAGTGTATCGTGATCCAGCCTGTACTCCTCTTGACATACCAGAAAATATTCTGAGGAAACTACTCCAAGCTTGTACTAAAGAGGCACCCTTCTTGAGCCCGGATGGGCACATGTATAAGCAAGTAGATGGGGTCGCCATGGGTTCTCCCCTAGGTGTCCTGTTTGCAAACTTCTACATGGGTACCATCGAGCAAAAAGTCTTAGTCGACATGAACTTGAAACCGGCCATATACTGCAGGTATGTTGAGGACATTTTTACACAGGTACCTGATGTCAGACATCTGCAGGAGCTGAAGGAGGCATTTGAGCAGAGTTCCGTGCTGCGTTTCACTTACGAGATGGAAAAGGATGGGAAGCTGCCCTTTCTAGATGTAACAGTCATGGAAAAGGGCGGAGGTTTCCACACTGCAGTCTACACTAAGGAAACAAACATAGGAATGTGCCTAAATGCCAACAGCGACTGCCCAGACAGGTACAAGAGGAGTGTTGTTAACGCATATGTCGACCGTGCTCTCAGCCACAGCTCAGAATGGAAGCAAGTCGACAAAGAACTCTGTAGGGTAAGGCAGGTCCTAGTCAATAACGGCTTCTCCAATGGTTTCGTCGAAGACATCATAAGAAGGAAAGTGAAAAGCCATGCAACCTCTGAAGAGACAACTAACACAACACCTATACCCCCTATTAGACTATTTTACAGGAACTTCTTTTCCACAGCTCATAAAACGGAGGAAAGGGTCCTGAAAGATATTGTTAATAGAAACGTTATCCCTACAGACAAAAATCAGAGGATACAACTGACGATTTACTATAAAACCAGAAAAACGGCCAGCCTACTCATGAGAAACTCTCCAGACACAGAACAGAACGCTTTAAAAGAGACTAACGTCGTCTATGCCTTCAAATGCCCACTTGGGGACTGTAAGCTCCAAAAAACCCAGTATATAGGCAAGACAACAACATCTCTTTCTAGGCGTTTAACGATGCATAAGCAACAGGGCTCCATTAAGGAACATATAATCTCTTCCCACAACCAAACCATCGCCAGAGAAATCCTAGTAAACAACACAGAAATCATCGATAGATACAGCGATAGCAGGCGGCTTGACGTTTGCGAGGCACTACACATCAAGAAGTCAACACCAGCAATCAACAGCCAATTATTGCACAACTATATTCTACCCACCTCAAGACTCCGCTCCAATATAGAAGCATCAAGAAATATGGACCAATAGGCTTTCTACAAACACTTCTATTCAATATCCATTGTTTCGTGTTCTGTCTTGTGTTGATGAAATTATTACCCTATTAATACTCTTGTTCTGTCTTGTGTTGATGAAATTAATACCCTATTAATACTCTTGTTCTGTCTTGTGTTGATGAAATTAATACCACACTTTGTTCTGTCTTGTGTTAATGCCACATCACCCCTTCCACCTCACTCAAATGTAGATATAAAATCGGAGATACGTAAGTTCTATTCAGTTGTGTATTTGTGAACTAAAGTCTTTGAAAATGTAATAAGTTTTACGAAACGCGCCCGTGTCGCGTCAGACTAGAAATAAAAATGAATTTTGGGGAATTGATTTTTGATTTACCTCCAACAGTGAAACGTAATGTACGAAAGATTGAGAAAATTCGTGTTAGAATTATTAATCTTACTTTTTCGGTCATATTTAATAATATATGTCTACAGGAAAGACTGCTACCAAAATATACTAATATTAAAGCGCACGACCCAGCAGCAAGGAATCAAGCCTTCACGATAAAATATCGCCAGGATCTGATTCGTGATCAGATATACAAGGCAGAGAATGAAATCAAAGACAACAAAACGCAACTACTTCATGCTACAAACGAGTGGAGAAATAGCAACATCGACGATAGTATCCGTACCCGCATTGAACAACACCTCGACATCCTCACAGACCAACATCACCTCAGCACTGAAACAAGGATTATCAAGAAACTAACAACATTATATGGAGGACCTATGGCAATTCCACGACCAAGAGATGGCTTCCTGAACCTTGCAGGAATTAACCTCACTGAGGACCAAGTCACTCTCCTAAATCTGGGCATAAACTGTCATGTTATGTCCAGACCGAGTGAGATGGCCCGGAAAGTAGAGTTGGAAATTCTGTTGGACGACATATTCGACCTCGAGACACAAAAGAAGGTCACTACCAAAGATACCTTACAAGCAGAACTTATTGCAGAAGGAGGAAAGAATCGAGGCAACTACAGAAGCACCATACTGTCCCCCGAGCTTAAAGCGGCAGGTAAAAGCCTTCGTGAGAACAAGGAGATAGTTGTCAGGAGAGGTGACAAGTCGCCAATATATGTCATTCTTAAAAAAGACGAATATCTGGCGAAAATGAACATCATACTCTCTGACCAAACTAAGTTCCAAAGGGTAACGAAGGACACTACAGCCGAATTAAAAGCAAAGGTCAACAAACTGATCGAAACTGTGAACGCCAAGAAATCCGGACTCCACCTGCCAAAGATCATTGGGGAATATAAACCTGGATATGCGTATGGAAATGTCAAGACGCACAAGCCTGGAAACCCACTTCGGCCAATCATTAGCCAGATACCCACACCCACGTACAGACTGGCGAAGCGACTCAACGGCCTGCTGACTCTTATGTTCCTTGCGCCTTCAGCCTGAAGTCTCCAAAGGAATTAGTTAACTTACTGCGGGGCACACGGGCCACAGGGATAAGAGCCTCGTTGGACGTAGAATCGCTGTTTACCAACGTACCTGTGGACGAGACAATCGGAATGATAGCCGACAGAGTGTATCGTGATCCAGCCTGTACTCCTCTTGACATACCAGAAAATATTCTGAGGAAACTACTCCAAGCTTGTACTAAAGAGGCACCCTTCTTGAGCCCGGATGGGCACATGTATAAGCAAGTAGATGGGGTCGCCATGGGTTCTCCCCTAGGTGTCCTGTTTGCAAACTTCTACATGGGTACCATCGAGCAAAAAGTCTTAGTCGACATGAACTTGAAACCGGCCATATACTGCAGGTATGTTGACGACATTTTTACACAGGTACCTGATGTCAGACATCTGCAGGAGCTGAAGGAGGCATTTGAGCAGAGTTCCGTGCTGCGTTTCACTTACGAGATGGAAAAGGATGGGAAGCTGCCCTTTCTAGATGTAACAGTCATGGAAAAGGGCGGAGGTTTCCACACTGCAGTCTACACTAAGGAAACAAACATAGGAATGTGCCTAAATGCCAACAGTGACTGCCCAGACAGGTACAAGAGGAGTGTTGTTAACGCATATGTCGACCGTGCTCTCAGCCACAGCTCAGAATGGAAGCAAGTCGACAAAGAACTCTGTAGGGTAAGGCAGGTCCTAGTCAATAACGGCTTCTCCAATGGTTTCGTCGAAGACATCATAAGAAGGAAAGTGAAAAGCCATGCAACCTCTGAAGAGACAACTAACACAACACCTATACCCCCTATTAGACTATTTTACAGGAACTTCTTTTCCACAGCTCATAAAACGGAGGAAAGGGTCCTGAAAGATATTGTTAATAGAAACGTTATCCCTACAGACAAAAATCAGAGGATACAACTGACGATTTACTATAAAACCAGAAAAACGGCCAGCCTACTCATGAGAAACTCTCCAGACACAAAACAGAACGCTTTAAAAGAGATTAACGTCGTCTATGCCTTCAAATGCCCACTTGGGGACTGTAAGCTCCAAAAAACCCAGTATATAGGCAAGACAACAACATCTCTTTCTAGGCGTTTAACGATGCATAAGCAACAGGGCTCCATTAAGGAACATATAATCTCTTCCCACAACCAAACCATCGCCAGAGAAATCCTAGTAAACAACACAGAAATCATCGATAGATACAGCGATAGCAGGCGGCTTGACGTTTGCGAGGCACTACACATCAAGAAGTCAACACCAGCAATCAACAGCCAATTATTGCACAACTATATTCTACCCACCTCAAGACTCCGCTCCAATATAGAAGCATCAAGAAATATGGACCAATAGGCTTTCTACAAACACTTCTATTCAATATCCATTGTTTCGTGTTCTGTCTTGTGTTGATGAAATTAATACCCTATTAATACTCTTGTTCTGTCTTGTGTTGATGAAATTAATACCCTATTAATACTCTTGTTCTGTCTTGTGTTGATGAAATTAATACCCTATTAATACTCTTGTTCTGTCTTGTGTTGATGAAATTAATACCACACTTTGTTCTGTCGTGTGTCGCCACATCACCCCTTCCACCTCACTCAAATGTAGATATAAAATCGGAGATACGTAAGTTCTATTCAGTTGTGTATTTGTGAACTAAAGTCTTTGAAAATGTAATAAGTTTTACGAAACGCGCCCGTGTCGCGTCAGACTAGAAATAAAAATGAATTTTGGAGAATTGATTTTTGATTTACCTCCAACAGAGAAGCGTAATGTACGAAAGATTGAGAAAATTCGTGTTAGAATTATTAATCTTACTTTTTCGGTCATATTTAATAATATATATATATATATATATATATATATATATATATATATATATATATATATATATATATATATATATATATATATATATATATATATATATATGTACATGTATGTATGAGTGTGTGTACATGTGTATACAACATTAATAATTTTGTAACTAGCGTCAAACATTGTTATTTGCTTAGCTAAACGAACTAGAGGGTTCAGTTCCTGAACCGATTATGTGCCTCTGTAATCCTTTACACCACCGCCCACGGGATGGGTATGGGGTGCATAATAAAGAAAGAAATAGAAGAAATTGAAATTGCATAATACGGTTATTGACATTCAATAATAGTAAGATAAAGCAATGAGGACCAAATGGGAGACCAGTGATCAGATGAATATTACAGACTCAAGGGTAGCCTCTCTTCTTGTATATAAATGAAAAAATAAATTCGTTTGTTTAATTCTAATGCCTGTAGGCGAGAACAGTTGTGAACGCCAGCTAGCGCACAAGTACATGAGCGCCCAAAATGCTTTTTCACAAAAGACATGTACAGACAGGCGTGTGGCTTCTGACTTCTTTTTTATTGATTAATATTAAATATTAGGCGCTTACCTATAGTAGCTATCATTTTATACAAGTATAACTCTCACATAATATATATAAAAGGAGTTTATCCAAAAACTGACAGAAGTGTTGTGTTTTGTGCGTTGTATCGTGTTTGTGGGCATTCGTGGTGTGTTGTGTTTACGCTGGCGGGCGGCGTCCTTACCAACTCCGGATTATGTCTATTACATCACTGAACTTCATTTAATAACTATATGCCTGTTAAATAGAAGATTTTAATTGTTAATAGCATTATATTGTCGTTTTAATATGGAACACGTACACATATGCGAAACGTCGAAAGCTGGTGTCCGAAGTGGTAAAAATATTAGTGTGCGATGTTGTCAATGTACGGAGTGTCTTGTATCCTTGTTGACGGGGGGAGAGTCGGTACCCCCCACGGCGGCCACCGAGGGGGAGATAGCTGAACTAATCATGTTGTTAGCCTGGCTAGTAGGGTTATTCTTGTTAGGTGTGCTATCTTTCTTAAGGGTCTTACTGGTCTTACTTTGCATGATAGCAGGATAAATGTAGGCAGGAACAAATAGGGATGACTCGTTGATAGGCAGCAGTGAACGTCGGGTACAGCTTCCTAGCTCCAGGGAGCAACACTAGCGAGGTTGAAAAGAGAGAATTACGGGTTGGTCTTGTTGGTTTTTCAATCACATTTGGGTCACTTTGTACTTAGCTGCCTTCGGGTGATGCTACATCATTTGTTTGTAGCCGAGAGCTCCAGAATCAGCTGATAAAAGAGGAGGGAGGGCAGGGCCGACAGGTGTTGTTGACGTTCGTTCGTGAAGTTTGTGTGAAGGTTTTCTCTCTCGGATGTTGGGAGAAGCGTCAAGGCTTGAGTGTTGTTTCTTAGAGTTAGACTTGATGTGAGCACTTGGCGGTCAGTGGTGGTGCTTCTTCTTTATGATAGGTGCAGTTTGTGTCAAGGTTTTCCCTTAATGCTCGTGCTGGACATCCCCGGCTGTGGCACTGCTAAAATGGCGGCGGTTGTTTACCCTCTCATCACCTGAGCGTTCCAATGTTTTGGTCTGGTTCACCATATCATTTTTCCAACCTCTCATTTTTGTTTATATCTAGTCATTTAAAATTAACACTTGTATTTATATCATGTTTTTGAATCAAAGAATGTACTTGGAATTGTTTCTTTAAACATAATGCCACACTATTATACTTTTTGAAGGAAACAGCTCTCCCATAGTGGATGTGTTCTGAACCTTAATGGAATCTGACCCATGTATCAATCGGGTCAACCCTTGTGTGGCGTTTCCAAAATGGTTGCCCATGTTGAAAACAGGATCTGTATGTCAAAACATTTCCAGGACAATATTTAAAGTAAAACCGAAGTTATTTGTCAAAAGGGTCGCCCATGTTAGAATCGGTGAACGCCCTAGTAATATTGTTGAAAACATCTTAATAACTTATTAAACCAAAGGTCTTTTTATGTCAGAAGAACGGCAGAAACTGGATCTATATATGAAAACTCTTTCAGGACAAAATGTAAAGTAAAACTAAAGATATTTGTAGTTGTATAAAAGTTGCATTTTTCATCGGTCGTAGAGAACATAAGAACAAAGGCAACTGCAGAAGGCCTATTGGCCCATACGAGGTTTTTAGTTTAGTTAATTTATTATGCACCCCATACCCATCTTGTGGGCGGTAGTGGAAAGGGTTACAGAGGCACATAATGGGCTCAGGGACTGAACCCCACAATTCATTTAGCTAAGCAAGTTACAATCTTGATGAGCTAGTTACAAAACTCAATATAAGTCATCACATCAACAATGGGTTCGAGATCGACCTCAAGTACAGGTTCTAAATTAAGCAACTGACATATGTGGAGAGCTAGTGTCACAAGTTATATGTTTGTCCTGCACACCGCCCCCCATCCAGTGGGAAGCGGTGGATAGGTTACAATCACTTAGTTACTACCTACAGTTAGCAAACTGGGGATATTTGGCTAAAATTTCTGGTAGCAGATCATTTTGAATGAAATATTGACACATCGCTGGAACATTGGTTATAGAATTGTCTCTAAATTCACGTATCTTTTCGCACTCCATCACATAGTGACGGAGGGTGTGCGAATAATTTTGTTGACACAGTTTACATTTGGTCAGCAGCTCCTATTTATAACCACCCAATCCCACTCCAATATACATGTCCAACCCATGATTGAAACAATCGAGGGACCCCACCTCCACAATGTTACGCGGCAATTGGTTCCACAAATCAACAACCCTGTTACTGAACCAGTATTTACCCAAGTCTTTCCTAAATCTAAACTTAACCAATTTATACCCATTGTGTCGTGTTCTGTCTTGTGTTGATACTTTTAATATCCTATTAATGGATGAATGTAGATAATGGAGAACTATTAGCTGAATATCAAATAAATGGATTTAAACTATTTCACACAGATAGATATATTAGACGAGGAGGTGGAGTAGCCATATATGTTAGGGACAATTTTAAATGTAGTCTCAAAGAGGGAATCAAAACTGAGCGACACACAGAAACTATTTGGGTAGAATTAAACGAAAAAGCTAATAATATTATAATAGGAGTTATATATAGGCCACCAAATTTAGTCAGAATGGAAGCAAAGCACCTATGGGATGAATTATCTAGAGCATCTAGTTCTAACAGTATTTATGTCATGGGTGACTTTAATTTTAGCGGAATAAACTGGTTGAACAAAACAGGGAATAGTGAAGCAGAAGATTTTCTAGAATTAATTGACGATTGCTTTCTTACGCAACACATTAAGGAACCAACACGGGAAAATAATATTTTAGATTTAATGTTAACTAACAGGGAAACACAAATTAATGACATCGAAATAGGGAGTGAGCTAGGGAACAGTGATCACAAAGAAATCAGATTTAGCCTAGAATGGAATAGACCAGTAGGAGAAAATTCTGTTAAAGTGCCAGATTTTCGAAAAGCTGATTTTAATAGCCTAAGAAACTTTTTGGGTCAAATTGATTGGAAAGTCTTGGGTATGGGGTGTGGGATGGTCTTGGAGGGAGACATGAACCAAGCGATAGGTGACTTAAATGGGGATTTCGATGTGGATTCAATATATAACTTATTTAAGAATATTCTAAACAAAGCACAGGAACGTAGTATACCATACAAATTGAATAGATCGAATACTAATGACCCAAAGTAGATAACAAAGAATTTGAAGAACCTTATAGGTAAAAAGAGAGCTTGGTACAAAAGGATTAAAAATGGGGAGGTCACTTTAGAACAGGAATTCGTACAACTGGTTAGAAATGTTAAAAAAGAGATAAGGAAAGCAAAAAAGAAACTATGAAGTTCGCACAGCAGGGCAAGCAAAGACAAATCCTAAAGGGTTTTTTCAGTTATATCGTACTAAGACTAGGGAAAGGATAGGTCCATTAAAAACTGAGACAGGTCAAATAACAGATAGTGATGAAGAGATGAGTAGTATTTTTAATAAATACTTTGTATCTGTATTTACTAAAGAGGAACTTAACAATATGCCTTCAGCCGAACAAGTCTATGTGGGTGGGGACGAGGACAGGTTGACGAGTTTAGCAGTTACCAGGGAGGATGTTCTTAAACAAATAGTAAAACTCAAACCAAACAAATCCCCAGGGCCGGATGAAGTGTTTGCCAGGGTGCTTAAAGAATGCAAAGAGGAGCTTTGTGACTCACTGTCAACCATATTTAATAAATCAATAGAGTCAGGCAGAGTGTCACAGTTTTCGAAAGTTGCTAATGTGATACCAGTTTTTAAGAAAGGAGATAGATCACTTGCGTCTAACTATCGACCAATTAGCCTAACGTCTATTGTGGGAAAGTTACTCGAATCTATAATAGCAAATAAAATTCGTCTTCATCTTGAAAAACATAAATTACTAATTGAGTCGCAACATGGTTTTATAAATGGCCGTTCATGTTTAACAAATTTGTTATCATTTTATTCTAGCATAGTTGAGGCAGTTGATAGTGGTAAGGATTGTGATGTTGTGTACCTTGACTTTAGCAAAGCTTTTGATACAGTGCCACATGAAAGACTGATTAAAAAGATAGGGTCTCATGGTATTGGGGGTGCTATATTAAACACTTTCGCGCTATCTGGACGCGCCGGCGCGTTCGGTTTCGTCTAACGTAAACGCATAGTGGACATAAAGTTATGTCAACTTTTAAAATATTTGTATAAAATTCAATTTTAATCCGATTTCATTGGGGTTTGTTTCAAACGACGCGCCATGAAGTTCTCTTTCTCACCACTAGGCCGCCTGGCGCGTCGGCCTACCCGGTCACGTGACGGGCCCATTGTTTTCGTGTCACGTGTCGTGAGTCGATCACGCTCCCCTCACGCGCCAAACTCGAGCATTTTTACCCGTTTCCGTGTGGATTATACCCAATTACTTCATCAAAAATGGATCAAGGTCAAGGCCCAAGCACTTCTACGCCCAAGGAAGCCTCCAAGTCATCGAGAGTGGACAAAATAACCCAAATTTTTATGAAGTAGAGCGGAGTGAAGCTCACACCAACGAAAATTCCATGCCTTGTGGAGGATTTATCAGAAGCTGAAGGTGATGTAGAGGTATTGGAGGAAGATTTTGGAATCCACAACGATTATAGTGTACCTAGAGCTAGAGGGAATGATACGGCAACGAGTGATGAGGAGTGATCATGAAAGGTGTGAACCACTTCGATCAAATGGTTAAATATTACCATTTTACCAGGAAAACTCACAAGTGGACCAAAAAGATTACCTTTTATTTCCTGCAAATGGCATTGCATAATGCCTATGTTTTGTACAAATACAACACAACTGATCGAAAAAAGCTAACATTGCTACAGTTCCACGAAGTGGCAATCTGGGCCCTATTGCACTGGGACACAGAGGAGTGGCCTAAAACAACATCATCATCTCAACACTTGCGGCACGCTCCAGACATAAATGATGACACAGCTCCTGCCAATGCTGACGCCATGCCAACTCCCGGACCATCTGGTGTGAGGAGGCCTTTGTTCACTACACCACCTCAAGATGAAGCAGACAACGAATCTGAACCCGACATGTCTGCCACACTGCCAGTTGACGAAACTGTTTTGTCAGATGAATCTGACTCTCCTGCAACTCTTGTTACACCTCCAGCGAGAGGATCTGGCCGCCCTATTGTTGATTCAGAAAATCGCATGAACTACAAACTGAAACATGAAATTTACAGACTGCACAAACGTCTCAAGTGTCATGCATGCGCACGGTCCGGTAAAAGGAAGGACACGAACTATGGATGCAAGACCTGTGGTGTTGCACTCTGTGTTGTTCCCTGCTACACCAATTACCACCGGAAACAGGTGTATTGGGTGGTGAAGAAGTAACCACCCGCAACAGCTTCACTCCACCTACAAACCATCTGTTGAGCAACTTCAGGAATGAAGAACCTGAAGAAGGTGGAGTGAAGAACAAATGCTCAACTTACTGTTCCACAACCAGCCTTCCCTTGGTAAGTACACCTATTTGGTCCAAGTTTGTGTAGTATAATTTAGCTCATAGAACATTCTATTGCGAAAACATTGCCACAAAAATGAATGACATACATACAATAATAATATCAGAACAGTGAAATAAGTATTTATGCCAATATGGCTTCAGACCCAAAAAAAGCACTAACGATGCACTTATTAGTATGCTTAACTCGATTCATACAGCTCTTGATAAAAATGAGTTCCCTGTTGGGTTGTTTGTGGACCTGCGTAAAGCTTTTGATACTGTCAACCACCAAAACCTTCTTCTTAAATTACATCATTATGGAGTCAGAGGACACTCCCTACAATACCTCAAATCCTACCTTACTGACAGGCTCCAATATGTTTCTGTGAATAATACAATTTCTCCCACCCTACCCATCAACATTGGTGTTCCCCAGGGCAGCATACTTGGCCCTCTCCTCTTTCTCATCTACATTAATGACCTTCCAAATGCCTCCCAACACCTCAAACCAATTCTATTTGCTGACGACACAACCTTCATTTACTCCAGTCCTGATCCCCTTGCTCTAAATGCCACAGTAAATACTGAGCTAAATAAAGTCCATCTGTGGCTAACTGCCAACAAACTCACCCTTAACATTGACAAAACCTTCTATATTCTGTTTGGCAATAAATCCTCTAATCAAATAAATCTCAAAATAAACAATACCCAAATTTGTAACAAATTAGATGGCAAATTCCTTGGCATTCTCATTGACCACAAGCTTAATTTCCAGGGACACATTCTAAACATATCAAAAAAAGTTTCAAAAACTGTGGGCATTCTTTCTAAGATCAGATATTATGTACCACGCCCTGCCCTGGTGACTCTCTATTACTCCCTTATCTATCCATATCTCAACTATGGTATTTGTGCTTGGGGCTCTACTACCCAAAATCACTTACGTCCTCTAATTACTCAACACAAAGCTGCTATTAGGACAATATCCAATTCTGGCCCCAGACATCACTCGGTACCCCTACTTAAATCTCTGAATATGTTAGACATTAAGTCACTGCACATTCTCTCATGTGTATTATACATATATAAAACGCTAAACTATAATGTTAATCCTGATCTCAAAAGCTTCATAGAAGGTTGTATCAGAACCCATGAGCATCAAACCAGAAATAAATACAGTTTTGATATTCCTAGAGTACGACTTAATCAAACTAGAAATGCTCTACAAATCAAGGGGCCCAGAATGTGGAATGACCTTCCCAACCATGTTAAAGACTGTACCTCTCTCAACCAGTTTAAGTTTAAGTTAAAAGCGAAGCTATACCTAATAAATTCCCTGTAACCTACCTTACCCTTCTATTGTCAACCAATGTCTGTTTTTTTCTTTAAAGAGCGCTGTTTGTCGACATAATTGTATTTGTGCTGCTTTTTCATCTATGTTTTCATTTCTTGTTTTCATTCTACTCATTATGCTCAATTAGTATTAAGCTTGTCATTTAAGTTTATCATGCCCGAAACGCTTTGCGTAATAGTGGCTTTAGGCATTGTATGTACTAGCTCTACCTATAAGTCAAACAATCCCTGTAAATATTTATTGTATGTATGTACCTTACCTAAATAAAATTGTATTGTATTGTATTGTATTGTATAAACTTTCAAAGCAACGTTTCGCGCGTATGTCATCTGGTCCCTGTTACCTGGTAACAGTGCGCCCACTTCCCACACTCTTGCGGGTGGGCCGGGACCATTATTCTACGATTATATTCATATCACCGTGTTGGGAATTTTATTGGGAGTCCATTGATACCAAAATTAAGGCTGTAGGATAATTGTAGAGGTGATAATAATCCCAAGAGTAAAAACATTTTGTTGCTGTTGAGCGCTCACGGCGACTCATCTTCGTAGTTATTTATTTCATGCTGGTATCTCTATAGCTTTCGTGACTTTTTTTACTGATGTTCTTCTAGAGAATTTTATTGCGAACACGTTGATACCAAAATGAAATACGTAGCATAAAAACTAAGGTCAGAAAAGTAAAAAGAGTATACACATTTTTGTTTTTACGCTTAAGCCATAAAAACGCCGCGCTCACATATGGTTGGCTGAGTGACCTTCGCCGAGAGCGCGAAAGTGTTAAGCTGGATTAGGGCATGGCTATACCAAAGGAAACAGAGAGTTAGTATAAATGGAATCAAGTCAGAGTGGGAAAATGTTGTAAGTGGAGTGCCTCAAGGCTCTGTCCTGGGACCTCTGTTGTTTATAATATATATAAATGATTTAGATTCAGGTTTGAGTAGCAACATTTGCCGATGATACGAAAATCGGTAGGGAAATTAATTCGGAGGAGGACTCACTATCACTTCAAGTTGATCTAGATAGGGTTTTGAAATGGTCAAAGGATTGGCAGATGCAGTTTAATGCTGATAAATGTAAAGTTCTGAGGTTAGGTAATGATGATAGAGTTACAAGATACGAGCTAGATGGTGTTGAGATTGCGAAGTCGGATTGCGAAAGGGATCTGGGAGTTATGATTAGTAAGAATTTAAAACAAAAGGATCAATGCATAAATGTTCGTAATAAGGCAAATCGGACACTTGGATTTATTAATCGCAGCGTTAGTAACAAGACACCTGGTGTGGTTCTTGAGCTATATCTTGCTCTAGTTAGGCCCCATTTAGATTATGCAGTTCAGTTTTGGTCGCCATATTATAGAATGGATATAAATTCACTTGAACGTGTCCAGCGTAGGATGACTAAGTTAATTCCCCAAATTAGAAATCTTTCATATGAAGAAAGATTAACAAAGCTTAAGTTGCATTCACTGGAAAGGCGAAGAGTTAGGGGTGACATGATAGAGGTTTACAAGTGGGTGAATGGACATAACAAAGGGGATATTAATAGGGTATTAAAAGTTTCAACACAAGACAGAACACGAAACAATGGGTATAAATTGGATAAGTTTAGATTTAGGAAAGACTTGGGTAAATACTGGTTCAGTAACAGGGTTGTTGATTTGTGGAACCAATTACCGCGTAACGTGCTGGAGGTGGGGTCCCTCGATTGTTTCAAGCGCGGGTTGGATAAGTATATACAATACAATACAATTTTATACAATACAATTTTATTTAGGTAAGGTACATACATACAATAAATATTTACAAGGATTGTTTGACTTATAGGTAGAGCTAGTACATACAATGCCTAAAGCCACTATTACGCAAAGCGTTTCGGGCATATGAGTGGGATTGGGTGGTTATAAATAGGAGCGGCCTCGTATGGGCCAATACAATACAATACAATACAATACAATACAATTTTATTTAGGTAAGGTACATACATACAATAAATTTTTACAAGGATTGGTTGACTTATAGGTAGAGCTAGTACATACAATGCCTAAAGCCATTATTACGCAAAGCGTTTCGGGCATGATAAACTTAAATGACAAGCTTAATACTAATTGAGCATAATGAGTAGAATAAAAACAAGAAATGCAAACATAGATGAAAAAGCAGCACAAATACAATTATGTCGACAAACAGCGCTCTTTAAAGAAAAAAACAGTTTTTTTTGTCAAATAGGCCTTCTGCAGTTGCCTTTGTTCTTATGTTCTTAATATCCCCTTTGTTATGTCCATTCCCAATTTCCCTTTCTTTCCTTGTTTTTCCTGCAATCAGCTTGTTTTATGCAGACAAGTATAGACCCAGAACTTAACCTCTTATTCACTATATATGACAATAATCACTTTAATGATCTAAATTGCAGATATTTTGCAGCACATGATGTAAACAATGTATTAACTCATAATCACAATATCTCTGTAATCAATTTGAATGTTAGATCCCTAGGTAAACACTTCGATGATGTTAGTGCCTTGATTGAAGCTATTGACAACAAATTCTCTTTTATTATACTTACTGAAACATGGTTGAAAGAGGATACTACTCAACTCTTTAACATGCCTAACTACTCAGCAATTCACAACTGTCGTCAACTTCAGAGAGGTGGTTGCACTGCTCTTTACTACCACCAAGAACTAACATGCTTAAAAGAAATCCTAATCCAGCTATATTAAGCTGGATTAGGGCATGGCTATACCAAAGGAAACAGAGAGTTAGTATAAATGGAATCAAGTCAGAGTGGGAAAATGTTGTAAGTGGAGTGCCTCAAGGCTCTGTCCTGGGACCTCTGTTGTTTATAATATATATAAATGATTTAGATTCAGGTTTGAGTAGCAACATTTGCAAATTTGCCGATGATACGAAAATCGGTAGGGAAATTAATTCGGAGGAGGACTCACTATCACTTCAAGTTGATCTAGATAGGGTTTTGAAATGGTCAACGGATTGGCAGATGCAGTTTAATGCTGATAAATGTAAAGTTCTGAGGTTAGGTAATGATGATAGAGTTACAAGATACGAGCTAGATGGTGTTGTGATTGCGAAGTCGGATTGCGAAAGGGATCTGGGAGTTATGATTAGTAAGAATTTAAAACAAAAGGATCAATGCATAAATGTTCGTAATAAGGCAAATCGGACACTTGGATTTATTAATCGCAGCGTTAGTAACAAGACACCTGGTGTGGTTCTCAAGCTATATCTTGCTCTAGTTAGGCCCCATTTAGATTATGCAGTTCAGTTTTGGTCGCCATATTATAGAATGGATATAAATTCACTTGAACGTGTCCAGCGTAGGATGACTAAGTTAATTCCCCAAATTAGAAATCTTTCATATGAAGAAAGATTAACAAAGCTTAAGTTGCATTCACTGGAAAGGCGAAGAGTTAGGGGTGACATGATAGAGGTTTACAAGTGGATGAATGGACATAACCGGGGGGATATTAATAGGGTATTAAAAGTATCAACACAGGACAGAACACGAAACAATGGATATAAATTGGATAAGTTTAGATTTAGGAAAGACTTGGGTAAATACTGGTTCAGTAACAGGGTTGTTGATTTGTGGAACCAATTGCCGCGTAACATTGTGGAGGTGGGGTCCCTCGATTGTTTCAAGCACGGGTTGGACAAGTATATGAGTGGGATTGGGTGGTTATAGAATAGGAGCTGCCTCGTATGGGCCAATAGGCCTTCTGCAGTTACCTTTGTTCTTATGTTCTTATGTTCTTATGAAATTAGATTGAAAGAAAAAAATTTGCAGTCTCCGTGGTGTAGTGGTAAGACACTCGCCTGGCGTTCCGCGAGCGCTATGTCATGGGTTCGTATCCTGGCCGGGGAGGATTTACTGGGCGCAATTCCTTAACTGTAGCCTCTGTTTAACGCAACAGTAAAATGTGTACTTGGATGAAAAAACGATTCTTCGCGGCAGGGGATCGTATTCCAGGGACCATAGGATTAAGGACTTGCCCGAAACGCTACGCGTACTAGTGGCTGTACAAGAATGTAATAACTCTTGTATATATCTCAAAAAAAAAAAATTAGAACTAGAGACTGCTATGGGGAGTATATCTTCATACTGTTCTGTGCCAAGTCTGTCCTGTCTGTGGGTGCAGTTTATAGAATTCCTAACACTGATGTGTCCGAATTCAACTCAAACCTTAGAAATCTAATACTTGATAACAGACTGAACAAAAACCACCTAATTATCGCAGGAGACTTTAATATTGACCTCTGCGAGCCAGAACACCCTACTGCTGTTAGCTTCCTCAACTGTATGAATTCCTGCTTCCTCATACCCTTAATCACTAGACCTACTAGAATCACTGATAGCACTGCCACGACTCTACATCACATCTGGACAAACATAACCTCTCCGCTTACTTCAGGTATAATCACCGATAGCACTACAGACCATTACCCCACATTTCTCTTAACTAACGTTAGCAAACCACCTCTTGAGTCAAGAGAGATACGTTTTAGACTACACAATGAAACTGCTACAGACAATTTTATAACTGCTGCTGATAATGTCAACTGGGAGTCCGATATAGGTAACATAGAGGACATCAACCTAGCAGTGCAATCTTTTCTTCAAAAAACTCTTAGGCTTTATAATACCCACTTTCCTATGCTTACAAAACAAGTCACAACCAAAAGGCTTAACAATCCCTGGCTTACAAAGGGAATACTAAAATCTGTTAATAAAAAACATGACCTTGAGAAGAAGTATAGGTTAGGAATTGTCTCCAAAGAATTCTCAAAGAATTACTCATTATTGCTATCTAAGATAATTAGACGAGCCAAAACTAAATACTACGAAGATAAATTTACCCAAATAAAGAGCAACATTAAACAAACTTGGAGAACAATTTCACAAATATTGGGATCAAAGAAGTCTTTAAATAACAAACCGACTCTCCTGTCTAATAACGATGGTCAGCTTTCAGCCTCTGATTCTGCTATTGAGTTCAATAGGTTCTTCTCTTCCATTGGTTCATCCCTTGCTAATGATATTCCATCTTCCAGTACTGACATTAAGGACTATCTTACAGGTAACTATCCACAGTCTCTGTACCTAAAGCCTATTAATTCCACTGACGTCAATGAGATAATCCTTTCCCTTAAAACCAAGTCTGGTGCCTTTGAGGAGATACCAACTTTAATCTACAAAAAAGCCTCCAGATCTTTAGCCCCTGCTATTGCTTTGCTCTTCAACAAGTCACTTGAACTCCAAACCT
Source organism: Procambarus clarkii (assembly GCF_040958095.1). Taxonomy (NCBI): domain Eukaryota; kingdom Metazoa; phylum Arthropoda; class Malacostraca; order Decapoda; family Cambaridae; genus Procambarus; species Procambarus clarkii. The sequence continues at coordinate 13,682,631 of NC_091184.1, read as the reverse complement.
TTCCAGATATTCTAAAAAAAGCGAGAGTAACGCCTGTCCACAAATGTGGTGATCTCACAGATGTTAACAACTACAGACCTATATCAATCCTGCCAAATTTGTCAAAAAATTTTGAAAAACTAATCTATAAGCAGCTTTACTCATATCTAGCCAAACTCAATATACTTAGCCCTTGCCAATATGGCTTCAGACCCAAAAAAAGCACTAACGATGCACTTATTAGTATGCTTAACTCGATTCATACAGCTCTTGATAAAAATTAGTTCCCTGTTGGGTTATTTGTGGACCTGCGTAAAGCTTTCGATATTGTCAACCACCAAAACCTTCTTCTTAAATTACATCATTATGGACACTCCCTACAATACCTCAAATCCTACCTTACTGACAGGCTCCAATATGTTTCTGTGAATAATACAATTTCTCCCACCCTACCCATCAACATTGGTGTTCCCCAGGGCAGCATACTTGGCCCTCTCCTCTTTCTCATCTACATTAATGACCTTCCAAATGCCTCCCAACACCTCAAACCAATTCTATTTGCTGACGACACAACCTTCATTTACTCCAGTCCTGATCCCCTTGCTCTAAATGCCACAGTAAATACTGAGCTAAATAAAGTCCATCTGTGGCTAACTGCCAACAAACTCACCCTTAACATTGACAAAACTTTCTATATTCTATTTGGCAATAAATCCTCTAATCAAATAAATCTCAATATAAACAATACCCAAATTTGTAACAAATTAGATGGCAAATTCCTTGGCATTCTCATTGACCACAAGCTGAATTTCCAGGGACACATTCTAAACATATCAAAAAAAGTTTCAAAAACTGTGGGCATTCTTTCTAAGATCAGATATTATGTACCATGCCCTGCCCTGGTGATTCTCTATTACTCCCTTATCTATCCATATCTCAACTATGGTATTTGTGCTTGGGGCTCTACTACCCAAAATCACTTACGTCCTCTAATTACTCAACACAAAGCTGCTATTAGGACAATATCCAATTCTGGCCCCAGACATCACTCGGTACCCCTACTCAAATCTCTGAATATGTTAGACATTAAGTCACTGCACATTCTCTCATGTGTATTATACATATATAAAACGCTAAACTATAATGCCAATCCTGATCTCAAAAGCTTCATAGAAGGTTGTAACAGAACCCATGAGCACCACACCAGAAATAAATACAGTTTTGATATTCCTAGAGTACGACTTAATCAAACCAGAAATGCTCTACAAATCAAGGGGCCCAGAATGTGGAATGACCTTCCCAACCATGTTAAAGACTGTACCTCTCTCAACCAGTTTAAGTTAAAAACGAAGCTATACCTAATAAATTCCCTGTAACCTACCTTACCCCTCTGTTGTCAACCCATATATGTTTTTTTTTTTTTTCAAATCAACGCTGTTTGAATGTAATTTTCTGTAATAATTTGTAATTGTATTTGTGCGGCTTTTTCAACAATGTTCCCCCCTCTTTTACCTCTATTTTTATTTGTTCTCAACACATTTTATTCTTTTTACCCAATAGTTTTAAGCTTTAGTCATTAATGTTTTTCCTGCCCGAAACGGTTTGCGTAATAGTGGCTTTAGGCATTGTATGTACTAGCTCTATCTATAAAGCCAACAAACTTTGTAAAATCTCTTTATGTATGTACCTTACCTAATTAAAAATTATTAATTATTATTATTATTATTATTATTATTATTATTATCATAAACAACAGAGGTCCCAGGACAGAGCCTTGAGGCACTCCACTTACAACATTTTCCCACTCTGACTTGATTCCATTTATACTAACTCTCTGCTTCCTTTGGTATAGCCATGCCCTAATCCAGCTTAATATAGCACCCCCAATACCATGAGACTATCTTTTTAATCAGTCTTTCATGTGGCACTGTATCAAAAGCTTTGCTAAAGTCAAGGTACACAACATCACAATCCTTACAACTATCAACTGCCTCAACTATGCTAGAATAAAATGATAACAAATTTGTTAAACATGAACGGCCATTTATAAAACCATGTTGCGACTCAATTATTAATTTATGTTTTTCAAGATGAAGACGAATTTTATTTGCTATTATAGATTCGAGTAAAAAGACCCCTGTCTTTCACAACTTCTCAAGACGAGGTCTTCTTAATACTGGTCCCGTCAGTCCTTCTTAATGAGGTCCCGTCAACACTGGCCTCCTCCTTCGTTTCCTCCCGAAGACTCAGCCGTCGTACCTCCTCCCGCAGGGAATCCATCTCTGCTCTCAGAGCTCCAACCAGATTCACCAAATCCTTCACTAATATAGAACCTGGGAGCCAACAAGGGAGTGGGGAGTATCTTCGGCCGCTGCCGAAGATACAAAATTAGCGGCAATGGGCAAAGGGGGAAACTTCAGCAGTAAGGGAAGTGCGACTGCAAAACAAATTATGCTCAAAATAATGCTGGAATATAACTCTTTAGAGAAAACGGGATTAATGTATGAAGCTGAAATAAATTACAATCAAATACAATAAACTGAAAGGAGTGCTAATAGGGACAACGTCAGCTGGAACGCTTCTGCTGGAACTTCGGGGACTGGCGCGTCGGCAGCTGGACCCTTGGGAGCTGGAACGTAGTAGGATGGGCATTATCAGTTGGGACCGCGGAACATCAGGAACAACTTCAGCCGTAGCATGGGCGCTGGTCCAACAACCGCTGGAACGTCAGCAGCTGGACCATGTTCCACCTGAACAGCAGCAAGCTGGGACAGCAACAGCTGCACCCACAGCAGCTAGAACACCGACTGCCGGGAATGTCAGCAGCCAGAACACCAACAGCTGCAGCAGCTGGACACCAAAATTGAGCAACAACATAGGAAGAGAGCGGCGGCTCGAGCACAAGGGCAGACGGCTGGACCAGCTGCAAAAGACCCAACCGAGCATCAGCCGTTAGAACACAGCGACACATCGCGGGCCCATAGTAGGGCCCGCGATGTAAAGAACATGTAAAGGATTTGGGAATAATAATGTCTGACGACCTAACGTTTAAGGAGCATAACCAAGCAAATATTGCGACAGCCAGAAAAATGATAAGATGGATTACGAGAACTTTCAAATCCAGGGATCCTATCACAATGGTTGTACTCTTCAAGTCACTTGTGTTGTCCCGTCTTGAGTACTGCTCAGTACTCACTCACCCCTTCAGAGCAGGAGAGATTGCTGAAATAGAGGGAATACAGAGAACATATACGGCACGCATAGACGCAATAAAGCACCTAAATTATTGGGATCGTCTCAAAGCTAGCCCTCCAAATGTACTCACTAGAAAGAAGACGAGAGAGATATCAAATAATATACACCTGGAAGATACTGAAGGGCCAAGTACCAAATCTACACAGTAAAATAACAACGTACTGGAGTGAACGATATGGAAGAAAATGCAGAATAGAACCAATGAAGAGTAGAGGTGCCATAGGTACAATCAGAGAACACTGTATAAATAAAAATAAATAAATGTTTATTTAGGTAAGGTACATACATACAAGAAATCAAACAAGTATAAACATCAGAGGTCCGCGGTTGTTCAACGCCCTCCCAGCAAGCATAAGAAATATTGCCGGAACAACCGTGGACATCTTCAAGAGGAAACTAGATTTATTCCTCCAAGGAGTGCCGGACCAACCGGGCTGTGGTGGGTATGTGGGCCTGCGGGCCGCTCCAAGCAACAGCCTAGTTGACCAAGCTCTCACAAGTCAAGCCTGGCCTCGGGCCGGGCTTGGGGAGTAGAAGAACTCCCAGAACCCCATCAACCAGGGAAGAACGTCGGCTGGACATCGACCCCTGAACGAAGGCAGCTAAGACATCAGTGGCTGTGAAAACCTTCCGGGCTACACCGGGCAGACAACACATCTGGATAAACCAGCGGCCTGGGAGGCCGCATATTTATAAGACCAATATAAATATAATATCTGAATAACATCGCCGGCTTAACTCATCACAGGAAGAACGTCGGCTGGACATCGATCCCTGAACGCAGGCAGCGAAGACGGCAGCGGCTATGACAACCTTCCTGGCTACATTGGGCAGACAAAACGTCTGGATAAACCAGCGGCCTTTGAGGCCACAGCTAGTGACATCCGTGCTACACCGGGCAGACAACATGTCTGGATAACCAGCAGCCTGGGAGGCCACAGTGACATCCGTGCTACACCGGGCAGACAACATGTCTGGATAACCAGCAGCCTGGGAGGCCACAGTGACATCCGTGCTACACCGGGCAGACAACATGTCTGGATAACCAGCAGCCTGGGAGGCCACAGTGACATCCGTGCTACACCGGGCAGACAACATGTCTGGATAACCAGCAGCCTGGGAGGCCACAGTGACATCCGTGCTACACCGGGCAGACAACATGTCTGGATAACCAGCAGCCTGGGAGGCCACAGCTAGTGACATCCGTGCTACACCGGGCAGACAACATGTCTGGATAACCAGCGGCCTGGGAGGCCACAGTGACATCCGTGCTACACCGGGCAGACAACATGTCTGGATAAACCAGCAGCCGGGAGGCTGCAGATTCTTTTGGGCTACACCGGGCAGACAAAACGACTGGAAACGTTTACTGGTACTGGTAAACAAAACTGGTACTGTCTAGCTGTCAGTACTTAATAACTTAATGACAAAGTCAAGAAAACAAGTATAAAGGTAAAACGGTAAGTAAAATAACATGCACTTAGGCAATGCATAATTAGCAATAAATTGCTGAAGGAACTAATCATAATACGAGTCCAAGATAACTTAAAGGGAGAGGCATGAGGCCCGAAGACAGCGTCTAGGACATCCTAGCTGACTTTACTTAACTTAAAGGTGAAGCATAAGTTAAACAAACATAATTGTAAACCAGTAAAGTAAAAACATGCAGCAAGGGCGATGTAAAATGCAGGAAATTTGCTGAGGAAACTAAACGTAAATGCAGGGCCAGAATAAACTTAAAGCAAGAGGCAAGGGCCCGATCCCTACAACTATCACATCCTAGCTGACTTTACATAATAACTTAAAGGCAATAAGCAAAAGTTAAACAAACATAAATGTAAAACCAGCAAAAGAAAACATGCAGCTTGACACTGCATAAAATTCATTAATAAATTAAGGAAACTTATGGAAAATACAAGTCCATGAAAACTTAAAGCTAGAGTTTAGGTGCAGGTGCAGTCACAGTGAGAGGTTGTGTTAGCTGAAGCTCCGATTGTAGTAACATTATTATTGCAATAATGGAAGGATTAGTGAAGGATTTGGTGAGTCTGGTTGGAGCTCTGAGAGCAGAGATGGATTCCCTGCGGGAGGAAATACGACGGCTGAGACTTCGGGAGGAAACGAAGGAGGAGACCAGTGTTGACGGGACCTCATCGTGGAGAGTCGTGAAGGACAGGGGTCATAAGAAGACCTTGACAAGGCCGCCTACAGACGCCCTAAGGACAGCAAATTCATTTGCGTGTTGGAGGACGAGTGCTGTAGTGAGCCTGCAGTTCACTCGGAACAGAAATCAGCAAGGAGCGGCGGAGCGCAGGCCCCTCAGGCTGCTCAGAAAGTTAAGGAGGTACCGAAGCGAATTTTGGTTGTGGGAGATTCCCAGGTGAGGTATTTAAGAACATAAGAACATAAGAACAAAAGCAACTGCAGAAGGCCTATTGGCCCATACGAGGCAGCTCCTATTTATAACCACCCAATCCCACTCATATACTTGTCCAACCCGCGCTTGAAACAATCGAGGGACCCCACCTCCAGCACGTTACGTGGTATATTGGTTCCACAAATCAACAACCCTGTTACTGAACCAGTATTTACCCAAGTCTTTCCTAAATCTAAACTTATCCAATTTATACCCATTGTTTCATGTTCTGTCTTGTGTTGATACTTTTAATACCCTATTAATATACCTTTTGTTATGTCCATACACCCACTTGTAAACCTCTATCATGTCACCCCTAACTCTTCGCCTTTCCAGTGAATGCAACTTAAGCTTTGTTAATCTTTCTTCATATGAAAGATTTCTAATTTGGGGAATTAACTTAGTCATCCTACACTGGACACGTTCAAGTGAATTTATATCCATTCTATAATATGGCGACCAAAACTGAACTGCATAATCTAAATGGGGCCTAACTAGAGCAAGATATAGCTTGAGAACCACACCAGGTGTCTTGTTACTAACGCTGCGATTAATAAATCCAAGTGTCCGATTTACCTTATTACGAACATTTATGCATTGATCCTTTTGTTTTAAATTCTTACTAATCATAACTCCCAGATCCCTTTCGCAATCCGACTTCGCAATCTCAACACCATCCAGCTCGTATCTTGTAACTCTATCATCATTACCTAACCTCAGAACTTTACATTTATCAGCATTAAACTGCATCTGCCAATCCTTTGACCATTTCAAAACCCTATCTAGATCAACTTGAAGTGATAGTGAGTCCTCCTCCGAATTAATTTCCCTACCGATTTTCGTATCATCGGCAAATTTGCAAATGTTGCTACTCAAACCTGAATCCAAATCATTTATATATATTATAAACAACAAAGGTTCCAGGACAGAGCCTTGAGGTATTTAGACAGAACGTTTTGTGCCAGAGATAGAGGGAACAGATTAAGAGTTTGCTATCCGAGAGCTGGAATTGGTGATATTGTTGGAAACATGAATGATATTATGACGGGAAATGGGAACAAACCCATTATTTGTATTAGTGCAGGGGGTAATGATGTTGGGCGAGTTAGGAGTGAGGAACTAATACAGAGATTCAGGACAGCCATTGAATTAGTTAGGAGCAAGGGAGGAATCCCGATCATATGTGGCATTCTTTCAAGAAAGGGAGTGGGAAATGAATGGATGTCGAGGGCACTTGGTGTCAATTGGCGGCTGGAAAGATATTGCAAATCAAATGCAATATCTTTCATAGACAACTGGGAACACTTCTATGGAAGAAATGAAATGTATGCTCGTGATGGGGTGCATCTATCGAGGGCTGGGGTTGTTGCTGTTGCGAACTCGCTAGAAGAAGTGGTTAGAGGTGTTTGTTTGGGTTTAAACTGTTAGTAGATAGTGGTATGGGAATTGATTTGGAGGAAGGAGGTAATAAAAGTATGTGTTCGTAGGAGAAAAGAATTGGCAAAATGATCAGGGAAAGAAAAGGGCCTCAAAATAACAGTTCACTTAGGGTATATTACACTAACAGTAGAAGTTTAAGAAATAAAATTAACGAATTAAATGCTCTTGTCTGCACAGAAAAAATAGATATTATTGCACTTACCGAAACGTGGATGAATGTAGAAAATAGAGAACTATTAGCTGAATATCAAATAAATAAATTTAAACTATTTCACACAGATAGATATATTAGACGAGGAGGGGGAGTAGCCATATATGTTAGGGACAATTTGAAATGTAGTCTCAAAGAGGGAATCAAAACTGAGCCACACACAGAAACTATTTGGATAGAATTAAACGAAAAAACAAATAATATTATAATAGGCGTTATATATAGGCCACAAAATTTAGACAGAATGGAAGCAAAGCATCTATGGGATGAAATATCTAGAGCATCTAGATCTAACAGTATTTATGTCATGGGTGACTTTAATTTTAGTGGAATAAACTGGTTGAACAAAACAAGGAACAGTGAAGCAGAAGATTTTCTAGAATTAATTGACGATTGCTTTCTTACGCAACACATTAAGGAACCAACGCGGGGAAAATAATATTTTAGATTTAGTGTTAACTAACAGGGAAACACAAATTAATGACATCGAAATAGGGTGTGAGCTAGGGAACAGTGATCACAAAGTAATCAGATTTAGCATAAAATGGAATAGACCTGTAGGAGAAAATTCTGTTAAAGTGCCAGATTTTCGAAAAGCTGATTTTAATAGCCTAAGAAATTTTTTGGTCAAATAGATTGGAAAGTCTTGAGTATGGGGTGTGGGCCGGTCTTAGAGCGAGACATGAACCCATGAACGACATTCCTGCTGTCGTCAACTTCAGAGAGGTGGTGGCACTGCTCTTTACTACCACCAAGAACTAACATGCTTAAAAGAAATTAGAACTAGAGACTGCTACGGGGAGTATATCTTCGCCAGCTTCAGAGTCAAGGGTGCCGAGTCTGTCCTGTCTGTGGGTGCAGTTTATAGAATTCCTAACATTGATGTGTTCGAATTCAACTCAAACCTTAGAAATCTAATACTTGATAACAGACTGAACAAAAACCACCTAATTATCGCAGGGGACTTTAATATTGACCTCTGTGAGCCAGAACACCCCACTGCTGTTAGCTTCCTCAACTGTATGAATTCCTGCTTCCTCATATCCTTAATCACTAGACCTACTAGAATCACTGATAGCACTGCCACGACTCTAGATCACATCTGGACAAACATAACCTCTCCGCTTACTTCAGGTATAATCACCGATAGCACTACAGACCATTACCCCACATTTCTCTTAACTAACATTAGCAAACCACCTCTTGAGTCAAGAGAGATACGTTTTAGACTACACAATGAAACTGCTATAGACAATTTTATAACTGCTGCTGATAATGTCAACTGGGAGTCCGAGTTAGGTAACATAGAGGACATCAACCTAGCAGTGCAATCTTTTCTTCAAAAAACTCTTAGCCTTTATAATACCCACTGTCCTATGCTTACAAAACAAGTCACAACCAAAAGGCTTAACAATCCCTGGCTTACAAAGGGAATACTTGAATCTATTAATAAAAAACATGACTTTGAGATGAAGCATAGGTTAGGAATTGTCTCCAAAGAAGTCTCAAAGAATTACTCATTATTGCTATCTAAGATAATTAGACGAGCCAAAACTAAATACTACGAAGATAAATTTACCCAAATAAAGAGCAACATTAAACAAACTTGGAGAACAATTTCACAAATATTGGGATCAAAGAAGTCTTTAAATAACAAACCGACTCTCCTTTCTAATAACGATGGTCAGCTTTCAGCCTCTGATTCTGCTATTGAGTTCAATAGGTTCTTCTCTTCCATTGGTTCATCCCTTGCAAATGACATTCCATCTTCCAGTACTGACATTAAGGACTATCTTACAGGTAACTATCCACAGTCTCTGTACCTAAAGCCTATTAATTCCACTGACGTCAATGAAATAATCCTTTCCCTTAAAACCAAGTCTGGTGCCCTTGAGGAGATACCAACTTTAATTTACAAAAAAGCCTCCAGATCTTTAGCCCCTGCTATTGCTTTGCTCTTCAACAAGTCACTTGAACTCCAAGCCTTTCCAGATATTCTAAAAAAATCGAGAGTAACGCCTGTCCACAAATGTGGTGATCTCACAGATGTTAACAACTACAGACCTATATCAATCCTGCCTAACTTGTCAAAAATTTTTGAAAAACTAATCTATAAGCAGCTTTACTCATATCTAGCCAAACTCAATATACTTAGCCCTTGCCAATATGGCTTCAGACCCAAAAAAAGCACTAACGATGCACTTATTAGTATGCTTAACTCGATTCATACAGCTCTTGATAAAAATGAGTTCCCTGTTGGGTTATTTGTGGACCTGCGTAAAGCTTTTGATACTGTCAACCACCAAAACCTTCTTCTTAAATTACATCATTATGGAGTCAGAGGACACTCCCTACAATACCTCAAATCCTACCTTACTGACAGGCTCCAATATGTTTCTGTGAATAATACAATTTCTCCCACCCTACCCATCAACATTGGTGTTCCCCAGGGCAGCATACTTGGCCCTCTCCTCTTTCTCATCTACATTAATGACCTTCCAAATGCCTCCCAACACTTCAAACCAATTCTATTTGCTGACGACACAACCTTCATTTACTCCAGTCCTGATCCCCTTGCTCTAAATGCCACAGTAAATACTGAGCTAAATAAAGTCCATCTGTGGCTAACTGCCAACAAACTCACCCTTAAGATTGACAAAACTTTCTATATTCTGTTTGGCAATAAGTCCTCTAATCAAATAAATCTCAAAATAAACAATACCCAAATTTGTAACAAATTAGATGGCAAATTCCTTGGCATTCTCATTGACCACAAGCTGAATTTCCAGGGACACATTCTAAACATATCAAAAAAAGTTTCAAAAACTGTGGGCATTCTTTCTAAGATCAGATATTATGTACCACGCCCTGCCCTGGTGACTCTCTATTACTCCCTTATCTATCCATATCTCAACTATGGTATTTGTGCTTGGGGCTCTACTACCCAAAATCACTTACGTCCTCTAATTACTCAACACAAAGCTGCTATTAGGACAATATCCAATTCTGGCCCCAGACATCACTCGGTACCCCTACTCAAATCTCTGAATATGTTAGACATTAAGTCACTGCACATTCTCTCATGTGTATTATACATATATAAAACGCTAAACTATAATGCCAATCCTGATCTCAAAAGCTTCATAGAAGGTTGTAACAGAACCCATGAGCACCACACCAGAAATAAATACAGTTTTGATATTCCTAGAGTACGACTTAATCAAACTAGAAATGCTCTACAAATCAAGGGGCCCAGAATGTGGAATGACCTTCCCAACCATGTTAAAGACTGTACCTCTCTCAACCAGTTTAAGTTAATAACGAAGCTATACCTAATAAATTCCCTGTAACCTACCTTACCCTTCTATTGTCAACCAATGTCTGTTTTTCTTTAAAGAGCGCTGTTTGTCGACATAATTGTATTTGTGCTGCTTTTTCATCTATGTTTTCATTTCTTGTTTTCATTTTACTCATTATGCTCAATTAGTATTAAGCTTGTCATTTAAGTTGATCATGCCCGAAACGCTTTGCGTAATAGTGGCTTTAGGCATTGTATGTACTAGCTCTACCTATAAGTCAACCAATCTTTGTAAAAATTCATTGTATGTATGTACCTTACCTAAATAAACATTTTATTTTATTTTATTTTATTTTATTTTATTTTATTTTATTTTATTTTATTTTATTTTACTTTATAATTTATTTAAGAATATTCTAAACAAAGCACAGGAACGTAGTATACCATACAAATTGAATAGATCGAATACTAATGACCCAAAGTGGATAACAAATAATTTAAAGAACCTTATAGGTAAAAAGAGAGCTTGGTACAAAAGGATTAAGAATGGGGAAGTTAGTTTAGAACAGGAATTCATACAACTGGTTAGAAATGTTAAAAAAGAGATTAGGAAAGCAAAAAGAAACTATGAAGTTCGCATAACAGAGCAAGCAAAGTCATATCCTAAAGGGTTTTTCAGTTATATCGAATTAAGACTAGGGAAAGGATAGGTCCATTAAAATCGGAGACAGGTCAAATAACGGATAATGACAAGGAGATGAGTAGTATTTTTAACAAATATTTTATATCTGTATTTACTAAAGAAGAACTTAACAATATTCCTTCAGCCGAACAAGTCCATGTGGGTAGGGATGAGGACAGGTTGACTAGTTTAGCAGTTACCAGGGAGGATGTAATTAAACAATTAGAAAAACTAAAACCAAACAAATCCCCAGGGCCGGATGAAGTGTTTGCCAGGGTGCTTAAAGAATGCAAAGAGGAGCTTTCAGAGCCACTGTCTACCATATTTAATAAATCAATAGAGTCAAGCAGAGTGCCAGAGTCATGGAAGGTAGCTAATGTGGTACCAATTTTTAAGAAAGGAGATAGATCACTTGCGTCAAACTATCGGCCAATTAGCCTAACGTCTTTTGTCGGAAAGTTACTTGAATCAATAATTGCAAATACAATTCGTCTACATCTTGAAAAACATAAATTAATAAATGAGTTGCAACATGGTTTTACAAATGGCCGTTCATGTTTAACAAATTTGCAAACTTTTTATTCCAGCATAGTTGAGGCAGTTGAGAGTGGTAAGGATTGTGATGTTGTGTACCTTGACTTTAGCAAAGCTTTTGATACAGTGCCACATGAAAGACTAATTAAAAAAATAGAAGCTCATGGTATTGGGGGTGCTATATTAACTTGGATTAGGGCATGGCTATTCCAAAGGAAACAGAGAGTTAGTATAAATGGGGTTAAGTCAGAGTGGGATAATGTTGTTAGTGGAGTACCTCAGGGCTCTGTCCTGGGACCTCTGTTGTTTATAATATATATAAATGATTTAGATTCAGGTTTGAGTAGCAACATTTGCAAATTTGCCGATGATACGAAAATCGGTAGGGAAATTAATTCGGAGGAGGACTCACTATCACTTCAAGTTGATCTAGATAGGGTTTTGAAATGGTCAAATGATTGGCAAATGCAGTTTAATGCTGATAAATGTAAAGTTCTGAGGCTAGGTAATGATGATAGAGTTACAAGATACGAGCTAGATAAGAACATAAGAACATAAGAACAAAGGTAACTGCAGAAGGCCTATTGGCCCATACGAGGCAGCTCCTATTCTATAACCACCCAATCCCACTCATATACTTGTCCAACCCGCGCTTGAAACAATCGAGGGACCCCACCTCCACCACGTTACGCGGCAATTGGTTCCACAAATCTACAACCCTGTTACTGAACCAGTATTTACCCAAGTCTTTCCTAAATCTAAACTTATCCAATTTATACCCATTGTTTCGTGTTCTGTCCTGTGTTGATACTTTTAATACCCTATTAATATCCCCCTTGTTATGTCCATTCACCCACTTGTAAACCTCTATCATGTCGCCCCTAACTCTTCGCCTTTCCAGTGAATGCAACTTAAGCTTTGTTAATCTTTCTTCATATGAAAGATTTCTAATTTGGGGAATTAACTTAGTCATCCTACGCTGGACACGTTCAAGTGAATTTATATCCATTCTATAATATGGCGACCAAAACTGAACTGCATAATCTAAATGGGGCCTAACTAGAGCAAGATATAGCTTGAGAACCACACCAGGTGTCTTGTTACTAACGCTGCGATTAATAAATCCAAGTGTCCGATTTGCCTTATTACGAACATTTATGCATTGATCCTTTTGTTTTAAATTCTTACTAATCATAACTCCCAGATCCCTTACGCAATCCGACTTCGCAATCACAACACCATCTAGCTCGTATCTTGTAACTCTATCATCATTACCTAACCTCAGAACTTTACATTTATCAGCATTAAACTGCATCTGCCAATCCTTTGACCATTTCAAAACCCTATCTAGATCAACTTGAAGTGATAGTGAGTCCTCCTCCGAATTAATTTCCCTACCGATTTTCGTATCATCGGCAAATTTGCAAATGTTGCTACTCAAACCTGAATCTAAATCATTTATATATATTATAAACAACAGAGGTCCCAGGACAGAGCCTTGAGGCACTCCACTTACAACATTTTCCCACTCTGACTTGATTCCATTTATACTAACTCTCTGTTTCCTTTGGTATAGCCATGCCCTAATCCAGCTTAATATAGCACCCCCAATACCATGAGACTATTTTTTTAATCAGTCTTTCATGTGGCACTCTATCAAAAGCTTTGCTAAAGTCAAGGTATACAACATCGCAATCCTTACCACTATCAACTGCCTCAACAATGCTAGAATAAAAAGATAACAAATTTGTTAAACATGAACGGCCATTTATAAAACCATGTTGCGACTCAATTATTAATTTATGTTTTTCAAGATGAAGACGAATTTTATTTGCTATTATAGATTCGAGTAACTTTCCCACAATAGACGTTAGGCTAATTGGTCGATAGTTAGACGCAAGTGATCTATCTCCTTTCTTAAAAACTGGTATCACATTAGCAACTTTCCAAAACTCTGGCACTCTGCCTGACTCTATTGATTTATTAAATATGGTTGACAGTGGGTCACAAAGCTCCTCTTTGCATTCTTTAAGCACCCTAGCAAACACTTCATCCGGCCCTGGGGATTTGTTTGGTTTGAGTTTTACTATTTGTTTAAGAACATCCTCCCTGGTAACTGCTAAACTCGTCAACCTGTCCTCGTCCCCACCCACATAGACTTGTTCGGCTGAAGGCATATTGTTAAGTTCCTCTTTAGTAAATACAGATACAAAATATTTATTAAAAATACTACTCATCTCTTCATCACTATCTGTTATTTGACCTGTCTCAGTTTTTAATGGACCTATCCTTTCCCTAGTCTTAGTACGATATAACTGAAAAAACCCTTTAGGATTTGTCTTTGCTTGCCCTGCTATGCGAACTTCATAGTTTCTTTTTGCTTTCCTTATCTCTTTTTTAACATTTCTAACCAGTTGTACGAATTCCTGTTCTAAAGTGACCTCCCCATTTTTAATCCTTTTGTACCAAGCTCTCTTTTTACCTATAAGGTTCTTCAAATTCTTTGTTATCCACTTTGGGTCATTAGTATACGATCTATTCAATTTGTATGGTATACTACGTTCCTGTGCTTTGTTTAGAATATTCTTAAATAAGTTATATATTGAATCCACATCGAAATCCCCATTTAAGTCACCTATCGCTGGGTTCATGTCTCGCTCCAAGACCGGCCCACACCCCATACCCAAGCCTTTCCAATCAATTTGACCCAAAAAATTTCTTAGGCTATTAAAATCAGCTTTTCGAAAATCTGGCACTTTAACAGAATTTTCTCCTACTGGTCTATTCCATTCTATGCTAAATCTGATTTCTTTGTGATCACTGCTCCCTAGCTCACTCCCTATTTCGATGTCATTAATTTGCGTTTCCCTGTTAGTTAACACTAAATCTAAAATATTATTTTCCCGTGTTGGTTCCTTAATGTGTTGCGTAAGAAAGCAATCGTCAATTAATTCTAGAAAATCTTCTGCTTCACTATTCCCTGTTTTGTTCAACCAGTTTATTCTGCTAAAATTAAAGTCACCCATGACATAAATACTGTTAGATCTAGATGCTCTAGATATTTCATCCCATAGATGCTTTGCTTCCATTCTGTCTAAATTTGGTGGCCTATATATTACTCCTATTATAATATTATTAGCTTTTTCGTTTAATTCAATCCAAATAGCTTCTGTGTGTGGCTCTGTTTTGATTCCCTCTTTGAGACTACATTTCAAATTGTCCCTAACATATATGGCTACTCCACCTCCTCGTCTAATATATCTATCTGTGTGAAATAGTTTAAATCCATATATTTGATATTCAGCTAATAGTTCTCTATTTTCTACATTCATCCACGTTTCGGTAAGTGCAATAATATCTATTTTTTCTGTGCAGACAAGAGCATTTAATTCGTTAATTTTATTTCTTAGACTTCTACTGTTAGTGTAATATACCCTAAGTGAATTGTTATTTTGCGGACCTTCTCTTTCCCTGATCGTTTTGCCAATTCCTTTCTCCCACAAACACATACTTTTATTACCTCCTTCCTCCAAATCAATTCCCATACCTCTATCTACTAACAGTTTAAACCCAAACAAACACCTCTAACCACTTCTTCTAGCGAGTTCGCAACAGCAACAACCCCAGCTCTCGATAGATGCACCCCATCACGAGCATACATTTCATTTCTTCCATAGAAGTGTTCCCAGTTGTCTATGAAAGATATTGCATTTGATTTGCAATATCTTTCCAGCCGGCAATTGACACCAAGTGCCCTCGATATCCATTCATTTCCCACTCCCTTTCTTGGAAGAATGCCACATATGATCGGGATTCCTCCCTTGCTCCTAACTAACTCTATGGCTGTTTTATACCTCTGAATCAGTTCCTCACTCCTGACTCGACCAACATCATTTCCTCCCACGCTAATGCAAATAATGGGATTGTTCCCATTACCAGCCATAATATCATTCATGTTGTTTATAATATCACCAATGCCAGCTCCGGGATAGCAAACCCTTAACCTGTTCCCCCTATCTCTAGCACAAAACGTTCTATCCAAATACCTTATCTGGGAATTTCCCACAACTAATGTTTGCTTAGGTACTTCCTTTACTTTCTGAGGGGCCTGCGCTTCCTTTCTCTTCGTTGCTTTCCCTTTTGCGCGATCCACAGTCTCTCCACAGCACTCGTCCTCCAAAACGTCAAATGAATTTGAAGTTGCTATGGCGTTTGAAGGCGGCTTTATCAAAGTCTTCTTAAGGCCCCTGTCTTTCGCAACTCTCCAAGACGAGGTCCCTTTACTGCTGGTCTCCTCCTTCGTTACTTCTCGTTGTTTTTTAAGCTGACGCACCTCCTCCCGCAGAGAGTCCAACTCTGTCCTCAGGGCTCCCACTAGAGTCACCAGGTCCTTAACTACAACTTCCATATTGCTATGATAATGATGGTGTTGAGATTGCGAAGTCGGATTGTGAAAGGGATCTGGGAGTTATGATTAGTAAAAATTTAAAACAAAAGGTTCAATGCATGAATGTTCGTAATAAGGCGAATAGGACACTGGGATTTATTAATCGAAGCGTTAGTAACAAGACATCTGGTGTGGTTCTTAAGCTATATCTTGCTCTGGTTAGGCCCCATTTAGATTATGTAGTTCAGTTTTGGTCGCCGTATTAAAGAATGGATATAAATTCACTTGAACGTGTCCAACGTAGGATGACTAAGTTAATTCCCCAAATTAGAAAACTTTCATATGAAGAAAGATTAACAAAGCTTAAGTTGCATTCACTGGAAAGGCGAAGAGTTAGGGGTGACATGATAGAGGTTTACAAGTGGATGAATGGACATAACAGGGGGGATATTAATAGGGTATTAAAAATATCAACACAAGACAAAACACGAATCAATGGGTATAAATTGGATAAGTTTAGATTTAGGAAAGACTTGGGTAAATACTGGTTCAGTAACAGGGTTGTTGATTTGTGGAACCAATTGCCGCGTAACGTGGTGGAGGTGGTGTCCCTCGATTGTTTCAAACGCGGGTTGGACAAGTATATGAGTGGGATTGGGTGGTTATAGAATAGGAGCTGCCTCGTATGGGCCAATAGGCCTTCTGCAGTTACATTTGTTCTCATGTTTATGTTCTTAAAGAAAAAGATTTAGGGGTGGTTCTAGATAGAAAACTATCACCTGAGGACCACATAAAGAATATTGTGCGAGGAGCCTAAGCCACGATTTCTAATTTAAGAATTGCTTTTAAATACATGGATGGCGATATACTAAAGAAATTGTTCACGACTTTTGTTAGGCCAAAGCTAGAATATGCATCGGTTGTGTGGTGCCCATATCTTAAGAAGCACATCAACAAACTGGATGGAAAAGATGCAAAGACATGCTACTAAGTGGCTCCTAGAACTGAAGGGCAAGAGCTACGAGGAGAGGTTAGAGGCATTAAATATGCCAAAACTAGAAGACAAGAAAAAGAGGTGATATGATCACTACATACAAAATAGTAACAGGAATTGATAAAATCGATAGGGAAGATTTCCTGAGACCTGGAACTTTAAGAACCAGAGGTCATAGATTTAAACTAGCTAAACACAGATGCCGAAGAAATATAAGATAATTCACTTTCGCAAACAGAGTCGTAGACGGTTGGAACAAGTTAGGTGAGAAGGTGGTGGAGGCCAAGACCGTAAGTAGTTTCAAAGCGTTATATGACAAAGAGTGCTGGGAAGACGGGACACCACGAGCGTAGCTCTCATCCTGTAACTACACTTAGGTAATTACTGGCACCCTGGCATGGCACCATTGGCACTATGGGATGGCACCACTGGCACCCTGGGATGGCACCACCTTCACCCTGGGATGACACCACTGGCACTATGGGATGACACCACTGGCACCCCTAGGATGGCACCCTGGGATGACACCACTGGCACTCTGCTGGGCAGTGTTCATTGTCCCTCGTCTTTTCTTCATAGGTAGTCCATAGGGCGCACTTGAATTGGTTTGGAAAAGTTGTTCAAAGTTTCAGTACTGCAGCCTAAATAGAAAGGGAATGGAATGGAACTATGAGGAGAAAGCGCGAAGCCATTACGACAATATAGCACTTGGAAGGGGGGGGGGTCAGGATAAGGATTTGGGATGGGAATGGTTGAAGGAGTGGTAAGGAAGATATAATTTTTTTTCAACAAAAATTACACATTTTCAAGTGACTTCACACCCTTCACCTTTTCAGATATAATCATTCTATGACACTTTTCTGACACATAAATAAAGGATCTGAAGTTTAGGAGTTTTCAAAACATCTTTAGTTTTCCTAATACAATAGTCAAAGTTTCCCCCAAAAAATTATGCATATATGTCATGTTTATTGCTATTATAAAATCAATAAATGAACTTAGGAAAAACGCTTCCTTCGGAGTTTAGAGACATAAACTTTATGTATAAGGTGTAAGTTTCATGTAAATTGAATAAAAAGTGAAAGAGTGACAAGAACTTTTGTTACTTGAAAATAATGAAAATAAATAAGAAAATAATAAAGTCTAAGGTGCTGCCATCTGTGGTTGAGGTTGTCATGAACCAGTTTCCTCCAAAATTGGTACCCTTACAGATAGGCTTACGTGCAGTCAGGTGTATAAGTTTCATGCAAATCATCCGATAACAAAAATGAAAAATAAATTGATTTTTATTAACTTAATTATTTTTCTAATAATACTAATTATAATATTCTTCTAATATATGCTATTGTGATAGCTGAGAGTCATAGGTATGATTTCAGTTGACACGTGTGTTTGATAATCGTTTTTGAACATTTTGCAATAATTTTGACACCTACTTCAATATTTTTTTCTCCCTTCCTATGTATGCTTCGATGATGAGACTTGGACCAGATGAAACTCTTTTTCATATAAAACTCGTCCAAAAAAATTTGATTGAAATCGAACCAGTTTTCATTTATTGCATATTTGGATCGAAAACCATTCAAATGCCCCCTTAGGCACACTAACCGATTGGGCTCTCTCATTTCCCTTTCCTTAACTTTTTCTGTTCTGCAGTCTTGTATCGCACAGGTAAATGCACTTACCATTGCTGTCGCTCATTCTCGATCCGGATTTACTCGTTGAGGTAAATTTGAGGTCAAAAACTTTGATATTCGTTACAAGTTTCATCATTTAGCTAGTTGAAGTAGTCTTACTATAACTCTATTATTTCCTGCGCGCGGGCGGCGACGTCGGCGAAGAAAGCTTCCAAAGCCTTTTCCTCCGAAGCTTTTTCCTCATCCATGAGTGCCTTTTCCTCGTCCAAACGTGCCTTTTCCTCGTCCAAACGTGCCTTTTCCTCATCCAAACGTGCATTTTCCTCATCCAAACGTGCCTTTTCCTCGTCCAAACGTGCCTTTTCCTTTAAAGCCTTTTCCTCGTCCAAACGTGCCTTTTCCTTTAAAGCCTTTTCCTCGTCCAAACGTGCCTTTTCCTTTAAAGCCTTTTCCTCGTCCAAACGTGCCTTTTCCTCATCCAAACGTGCCTTTTCCTCATCCAAACGTGCCTTTTTTTCCAACGCCTGTTCCTCTATCGCCTTTTCCTCTAAAGACTTTGGTCTCTTTTTTTTGTGTTTCTTTTTTATGGAGACCTTTTGGTCTGATTTGTGTTTCATATCATCGGGCTTAAGACCATAATGAGGCCAAGCAAAGTAACTTTTCAGCAGGGATAGAAGGACAGAAACTGTAGTAGCGAGGATGGCTCCCTTCATCAGGCTAGCCATAACCAGCCGCCAGACGGGGATCTCATCCGGGAAGGAGCAGGATGGAGGAGACGAGACCAGACGGCCGATCAGGGGAAGCTTCCTTGCTTTACTTCCCCAACCATTGGTCTGCGCGAACTGGGTCTCGGATTCCGCCCGGGCCGCTCTAATTAGAGCATTTTGCCTGGTATGAGAAACAGTAACACTGTAAGTGAGCACACTCAAGCTCACCGTCACAACTAAACCCAGCCAAATGATTTTGGGTTTCGTCATTTTGAAAAATTTAAAGATACAGTAACAGTAGGTATTAAGTAATATTATAACCCACTTGTGGATTTATAGTTAGGTTAGAACTGAGAATTTTATTGGTCAAGGGGAGATCATGTCTCCCCTTACTCTTCTGTTTTCCTGGGACGTGAGATTCAGCTCGTTTAGCCTTTCCTCATAGCTCATTCCTCTCAGTTCCCGGACGAGCCTGGTGGCTTACCACTGAATCTTCCCTAACTTTATCCTGTGTTTAACTAAGTATGGACTCCAGGCTGGAGATGCATATTACATGATTGGTCTGACATAAGTGGTATACAGGGTCCAGAACTATTCCTTACACAAGTTTTTAAAAGCAGTTCATATGTTGGCCAAAATAGCATATGCCGCTGATGATATCCTATTGTTGTGGGCCTCTGGGGACAGGTTGTGTATGATGGACTGTATGTAGTGGACGTACTGTGTGGGGGAGTGTGTGTAGTGGTCGTACTGTGTGGGGAAGAGTGTGTAGTGGTCGTACGTTGTGGGCGAGAGTGTGTGTAGTGATCGTACTGTATGTGGAGGAGTGTGTGTAATGGTCGTACTGTGTGGGGGAGAGTGTGTAGTGGAAGTATTGTGTAGGGGGAGAGTGTGTAGTGGTCGTAATGTATGTTGGGGAGAGTGTGTAGTGGAAGTACTGTGTGGGGGAAGAGTGTGTAGTGGTCGTAATGTATGTTGGGGAGAGTATGTAGTGGACGTACTGTATGTTAAGGGAAGAGTGTGCACTGGTCGTACTGTATAGAGGGAGAGGGAGGGAGGGAGTTTTCAAGGGAAAGCGCCAAGCCATTACGACTATATAGCACTGGGAAGGAGTCAGAATAAGGATTTGGGGATGGGACGGGGGAAGGAAGGAACGGTGCCCAACCACTTGGACGGTCGGGGATTGAACGCCGACCTGCATGAAGCCAGACCGTCGCTCTACCGTCCAGCCCAAACGATTGGGTATGTATAGAGGGAGAGTGTGTAGTGGTCGTACTCTATGTGTAGGGTGTGTGTAGGGGTCGTACTGTATGGAGGGAGAGAGTGTAGTGGTCGCACTCTGTGTGTAGGGGTCGTACTGTGTGGGGAAAGAGTGTGTATTGGTCGCACTATATGGAGGGAGAGTGTGTAGTGGTCGTCCTGTGTGTAGTGGTGGAACTGTGTGGAGGGAGAGTGTGTAGTGGTCGTACCGTGTGGAGGGAGAGTGTGTAGTGGACGTACTGTGTGGGGGAGAGTGTGTAGTGGTAGTACTGTGTCAGGGGGAGAGTGTGTAGTGGTATTACTGTGTGGAGGAGAGTGTGTAGTGGTAGTACTGTGTGTAGGGGAGAGTATATAGTGGTAGTACTGTGTTGGGAACTGTGTGTAGTGGTAGTACTGTGTGGGGGAAGAGTATGTAGTGGTAGTACTGTGTGGGGGGGAGAGTGTGTAGTGGTAGTACTGTGTGTGGGGGGGAGAGTGTTTAGTGGTAGTACCGTGTGGGGGGGGGGGGAGTGTGTGCAGTGGTAGTACTGTGTGTAGGGGAGAGTCTGTAGTGGTAGAACTGTGTGGGGGAAGAGTGGGTAATGGTAGTACTGTGTTTGGGGGAGTGTGTGTAGTGGTAGTATTGTGTGTGGAGGAGAGTGTGTAGTGGTAGTACTGTGTGTGAGGGAATGTGTGTTGTGGTAGTAATGTGTGTGGAGGAGAGTGTGTACTGGTAGTACTGTGTGTGGAGGAGAGTGTGTAGTGGTAGTACTGTGTGTGTGGTGGAGAGTGTACAGTGGTCGTACTGTGTGAGGGGAGAGTGTGTAGTGGTAGTACTGTGTGTGGGGTAGAGTGTGTAGTGGTTGTAGTGTTTGTGGGGGTGAGTGTGTAGTAGTCGTACTGTGTGTGGGGGAGAGTGCGTAGTGGTTGTACTGCATGAATGGAGAGTGTGTAGTGGACGTACTGTGTGGGGGGAGAGTGTGTAGTGGAAGTACTGTATGTGGGGGAGAGTGTGTAGTGCTTGTACTGTATGTGGAAGAGAGTGTGTAGTGGTAGTTACTGTATGTAACTTGCTCTGGTTAGGCCCCATTTAGATTATGCAGTTCAGTTTTGGTCGCCGTATTATAGAATGGATATAAATTCACTTGGACGTGTCCAACGTAGGATGACTAAGTTAATTCCCCAAATTAGAAATCTATCATATGAAGAAAGATTAAAAAAGCTTAAGTTGCATTCACTGGAAAGGCGAAGAGTTAGGGGTGACATGATAGAGGTTTACAAGTGGATGAATGGACATAACAAGGGGGATATTATTAGGGTATTAAAAATATCAACACAAGACAGAACACGAAACAATGGGTATAAATTGGATAAGTATAAATTTAGGGAAGACTTGGGTAAATACTGGTTCAGTAACAGGGTTGTTGATTTGTGGAACCAATTGCCGCGTAACGTGGTGGATGTGGGGTCCCTCGATTGTTTCAAGCGCGGGTTGGACAAGTATATGAGTGGGATTGGGTGGTTATAGATAGGAGCGGCCTCGTATGGGCCAATGGGCCTTCTGCAGTTTCCTTTGTTCTTATGTTCTTATGTTGGGGAGAGAGTGTAGTGGTCGTACTGTGTGTTTGGGAGAGTGTGTAGTGGTCGTACTGTTTGGGCGAGAGAGGGTGTAGGGGTAGTACTGTGTGTGGGGGAGAGTGTGTAGTGGTCGTAATGTAAGATGGGGAAAGTGTGAAGTGGTAGTACAGTGTGTGAGATAGAGTGTGTAGTGGTTGTACTGTGTGTGTGGGAGAATGTGTAAAGGTAGTACTGACTATGGGGGAGTGTGTGTAGTGGCAGTACTGTGTGTGGGGGAGAGTGTGTAGTGATAGTACTGTGTGGGGGGGAGAGTGTGTAGTGATAGTCATGTGTGTGGGGGAGAGTGTGTAGTGGTAGCACCGTGTGTGTCGGAGAGTGTGTAGTGGTAGTCATGTGTGTTGGTGTAACATCGGGGGGTTGGGGTGTTCTCGATGATCTTTCCTACCTTTTCCCCCTCTACCCGTATTCTTTCTTTTTATTCTCTACCAAGGGACTCCAAAACTTTTACTAAAGCCGACTCCACGCTACGTGGTCCTAAGACGATTGACTGACTTAGGATTCTACAACCCGTATGACGTGACCTAGGCTTTGACCAAAACCCTAGAGTCGCCTCCGCCGCCACCACCAGACCAGTAACACTGAGCAATGATCGAGGTCTGGATCGATCATGCTAATTAATCAACCTTGGGGCTTGATCCCCACTATAACCGATACCCTTTAAGATCTTAAGTGTGGAATTAATTAACGGGAATGACGATTTCCGATTCGATGTTAGAATCGGCGCCCAATTCAACTCTGCCTCGTGTGGACCACGTGACAAGGACCAATTCACATACATATAACAAACACATGGAAATAATAAAAGTGCAGATTACTAACTAATTAATTTATTAAAAGAAAAAACTAAAACAAAATCTAAAGATGTGCACTCCCTACTTGGCAATGAATTGGCTATCCCTATAAGTAACAATAGCAACTATACCTCTATGTTGACCAGCTTGGGTGGAGTGCTGGTCTTGGGGGGAGAGGTGAGATGGTTGACCTCCCCCAGTTGATCTCGAGCCCACACTAAAACTCTCCTCGTCTGGTCTTCCCCAGACTAGAGCATTGTATCCTTCCGCATAGTCTAAGTTTTACCAAGTTACTAGCAAGGCTTAAGTTTAACAATTAACCTCTGTTTGTACTGAATTGATCCAGATTGGTTGAAATATTTTACTGAAGTTAAATTACACAAGCCTCTTAAGGAAGGCTATTCCCAAATCTAAAATGGCTATTTAACCTTTGAGAAATTACTGAATGTGGGAACTCTTGTGACCTGTGACCGCCAGGTCCAACAAATTCTTCCGCGCCGAGGTCTAGTCATGGATAGTGACGTCACTGATGGTGACTTAAACTCTTTCTCCTAATAATTAGAATACTCTTGATATTATAACCAGGAATATTATACAATACAATTTGAATGCAAAATGAATAAAGGCTAATTTCTCTAAATAAGTGAATACTATAGGATGATTCATTATATGAAACTATGAATAAGGCGTCAATTATTTTCACCGCAAATTCCTTGGGGTCAGGTCCCGGGTCACCACGCGGGTCCAGCTTCCCATTCTCCCTTGTAGATAAAACATTCCGCATAATTCTTACAACCAGCCTAGTTTGTTACATTGGTGAGTGTGTGTAGTGGTAGTACTGTGTGTGGGGGAGTGTGTGTAGTGGTAGTACTGTGAGTGGGGGAGAGTGTGTAGAGGTAGAAGTGTGTGTGAGGGAGAATGTGTAGTGGTCGTTTTGTGTGTGGAGGGAGTGTGTGTAGTGGTAGTACTGTGAGTGCGGGAGAGTGTGTAGTGGTAGTACTGTGTGTGGTGGAGAGTGTGTAGTGGTAGTACTGTGTGTGGTGGAGAGTGTGTAGTGGTAGTACTGTGTGGGGGGAAGAGTCTGTATTGGTCGTACTATATGGAGGGAGAGTGTGTAGTGGTCGTACTGTGTGTAGTAGTCGTACTGTGTGTAGGGTGAGTGTGTAGCGGTAGTACTGTGCGGGGGAGAGTGTGTAGGGGTCGTACTGTGTGGGAGAAGAGTGTGTAGTGGTTGTACTGTGTGGAGGGAGAGTGTGTAGTGGACGTTCTGTGTGGGGGAGAGTGTGTAGGGGTCGTACTGTTAGGGGAAAGAGTGTGTAGTGGTGGTACTGTGTGGGGGAAGAGTGTGTAGGTGTCGTTCTGCATGGAGGGAGAGTTTGTAGTGGTCGAACTGTGTGGAGGGAGAGTGTGTAGTGGTCGTACTGTGTGGAGGGAGAGTGTGTAGTGGACGTACTGTGTGGGGGAGAGAGTTTAGTGGTCGTACTGTGTGTGAGCAGAGTGTGTATTGGTCGTACTGCATGGAGGGAGAGTGTGTAGTGGTCGAACTGTGTGGAGGGAGAGTGTGTAGTGGTCGTACTGTGTGGAGGGAGAGTGTGTAGTGGTCGTACTGTGTGGAGGGAGAGTGTGTAGTGGTCGTACTGTGTGGAGGGAGAGTGTGTAGTGGTAATACTGTGTGTGGGGGAGAGTGTTTAGTGGTAGTACTGTGTGTTGGTAACTGTGTGTAGTGGTAGTACTGTGTGGGGGAAGAGTGTGTAGTGGTAGTACTGTGTGTGGGGGAGAGTGTGTAGTGGCAGTACTGTGTGTGGGGGGGGGGAGAGTGTGTTGTGGTATTACTGTGTGGGGGAAGAGTGAGTAGTGGTAGTACTGTGTGGAGGGGGGAGTGTGTAGTGGTAATATTGTGTGGGGGAAGAGTGTGTAGTGGTAGTACCGTGTGGGGGGAGTGTGTGCTGTGGTAGTACTGTGTGGGGGACGAGTGTGTAGTGGTAGTACTGTGTGTGGGGGAGTGTGTGTAGTGGTAGTACTGAGTGTGAGGGAGTGTGTAGTGGTCGTATTGTGTGTTTAGGAGAGTGTGTAGTGGTCGTACTGTGTGGGCGAGAGTGTGTGTTGTGGTAATACTGTGTGTGTGGGGGAGAGTGTGTAGTGGTCGTAATGTATATTGGGGAGAGTGTAGTGGTAGTACTGTGTGGGGGGATTGTGTTTAGTGGTCGTACTATATGTTAGGGAGTGTGTGTAGTGCTAGTATTGTGTGTGGAGGAGAGTGTGTAGTGGTAGTACTGTGTGTGGAGGAGAATGTGTAGTGGTAGTACTGTGTGTGGAGGAGAGTGTGTAGTGGTAGTACTGTGTGTGGTGGAGAGTGTATAGTGGTCGTACTGTGTGGGGGGAAAGTGTGTAGTGGTCGTACTGTATGTTAGGGAGAGTGTGTAGTGGTTGTACTGTGTGTGGGGGAGAGTGTGTAGTGGTTGTAGTGTATGTGGGTGTGAGTGTGTAGTAGTCGTACTGTGTGTGGGGGAGAGTGTGTAGTGGTAGTGCTGTGTGTTGGGAAAAGTGTGTAGTGGTTGTACTGTGTGGATGGAGAGTGTGAAGTGGTAGTACTGTGTGTGAGGAAGTGTGTGTAGTGGTCTTACTGTATGTTGGTGAGAGTGTGTAGTGGTAGTACTGTGTGTGGGGGAGAGTGTGTAGTGGTAGTACTGTGTGTGGGGGAGAGTGTGTAGTGGTAGTCATGTGTGTTGGGGAGTGTGTATAGTGGTAGTACTGTGTGTGGGGGAGAGAGCGTAATGGTAGTACTGTGTAAGGTAGAGTGTGTAGTCGTAGCGCTGTGTGTGGGGAAGAGTGTAGTGGTAGTTCTGTGTGTGGCGCAGTGTGTGTAGTGGTAATACTGTGAGTGGGGGAGAGTGTGTAGAGGTAGAACTGTGTGTGAGGGAAGAGTGTGTAGTGGTCGTTCTGTGTTTGAAGGGAGTGTGTGTAGTGGTAGTACTGTGTGGGGGAAGAGTGTGTATTGGTCGTCCTATATGGAGGGAGAGTGTGTAGTGGTCGTACTGTTTGTAGTGGTCGTACTGTGTGTAGGGAGAGTGTTTAGCGGTAGTACTGTACGGGGGAGAGTGTGTAGGGGTCGTACTGTGTGGGGGAAGAGTGTGTAGTGGTTGTACTGTGTGGAGAGAGAGTGTGTAGTGGACGTAATGTGTGGGGGATGAGTGTGTAGTGGACGTTCTGTGTGGGGGAAGAGTGTGTAGTGGAGGTTCTGTGTGGGGGAAGAGTGTGTAGTGGTCGTAATGTGTGGGGGGAGAGTGTGTAGTGGTAGTACTGTGTCAGGGGGCGAGTGAGTAGTGGGTTACTGTGTAGGGGAGAGTGTGTAGTGGTAGTACTGTGTGTGGGGGAAGAGTGTGTAGTGGTAGTACTGTGTGTGGGGGAGAGTGTGTAGTGGTAGTACTGTGTGTGGGGGGGAGATTATGTAGTGGTAGTACTGTGTGGGGGAAGAGAGAATAGTGGTAGTATGTGTGGGGGGGGGAGTGTGTGCAGTGGTAGTACTGTGTGTGGGGGGAGAGTGTGTAGTGGTAGTATTGTGTAGGGGAAGAGTGTGTAGTGGTAGTACTATGTGTGGGGGGGAGATTATGTAGTGGTAGTACTGTGTGGGGGAAGAGAGAATAGTGGTAGTATGTGTGGGGGGGGGGAGTGTATGCAGTGGTAGTACTGTGTGTGGGGGGAGAGTGTGTAGTGGTAGTATTGTGTAGGGGAAGAGTGTGTAGTGGTAGTACTGTGTGGGGGGGAGTGTGTGCAGTGGTAGTACTGTGTGGGGGACGAGTGTGTAGTGGTAGTACTGTGTGTGGGGGAGTGTGTGTAGTGGTAGTATTGTGTGTGGGGGAGAGTGTGTAGTGGTCGCACTGTATGTGGAGGAGAGTGTGTAGTGGTAGTACTGTGTGTGGAGGAGAGTGTGTAGTGGTAGTTCTGTGTGTGGAAGAGAATGTGTAGTGGTAGTACTGTGTGTTGGGAAGACTGTGTAGTGGTCGTACTGTATGTTGGGAGAGTGTGTAGTGGTTGTACTGTGTGTGGGGGAGAGTGTGTAGTGGATATACTGTGTGGAGGAGAGTGTGCATTGTACGTACTGTGTGAGAGGAGATTGCGTAGTGGGAGTACTGTGTATTGAGGAGAGTGTGTAGTGGCAGTACTGTGTGTGGTAAAGTGTATGTAGTGGTCTTACTGTATGCTTGTGAGAGTGTGTAGTGGTAGTACTGTGTGTGGGGAAGAGTGTGTAGTGGTAGTCATGTGTGTGGTAAAGAGTGTGTAGTGGTAGTACTGTGTGTGTGGGAGAGTGTGTAGTGGTAGTCATGTGTGTTGGGGAGTGTGTGTAGTGGTAGTTCTGTGTGTGGGGGAGAGTGCGTAATGGTAGTATTGTGTGGGGGACAGTGTGTAGTGGTAGTACTGTGTGTGAGGGTGTGTGTAGTGGTAGGACTGTGTGTGGGGTTGAGTGTGTAGTGGTAGTACTGTGTGTGGAGGAGAGTGTGTAGTGGTAGTATTGTGTGTGAGGGAATGTGTGTAGTGGTAGTACTGTGTGTGGAGGAGAGTGTGTAGTGGTAGTATTGTGTGTGAAGGAAAGTGTGTAGTGGTAGTACTGTATGTTGGGGAGAGTGTGTAGTGGTCGTACTGTGTGTGGGGCGAGAGTGTGTAGTGGTAGTACTGTGTGTGGGGGAGAGTGTGTAGTGGTCGTAATGTATGTTGGGGAGAGTGTGTAGTGGTAGTACTGTGTGGGGGGATTGTGTTTAGTGGTCGTACTGTATGTTGAGGAGAGTGTGTAGTGGTTGTACTGAGTGTGAGGGAGTGTGTGTAGTGGTACTACTGTTTGTGGAGGAGAGTGTTTAGTGGTAGTACCGTGAGTGGAGGAGAGTGTGTAGTGGTAGTATTGTGTGAGGAGGAGAGTGTGTATTGGTAGTACTGTGTGTGGAGGAGAGTGTGTAGTTGTTGTAGTGTGTGTGGAGGAAAGTGTGTAGTGGTCGTACTGTATGTTGGTGAGACCGTGTAGTGGTCGTACTGTATGTTGGTGAGACCGTGTAGTGGTCGTACTGTATGTTGGTGAGAGTGTGTAGTGGTAGTACTGTGTGGGGGAGAGTGTTTAGTGGTCGTAATGTATGTTCGGGAAATTGTGTAGTGGGAGTAAAGTGTGTGAGATAGAGTGTGTAGTGGTAGTACTGTGTGTGGGGGAGAGTGTGAACTGTTTGTACTGTAGTAGTGAAATATGTGACTAGAACCGTCCCAAACCAGAGGAGAACCTCGGGGATCGAACTCGGTCATAGTCAAAAGTGGTGTGGGAGTCTGCAGAATGGGACGGGTTGCGTCAGGGGGGGACGTTGTGGGTCACAGGGGTAAAATGTAAGGGGTGTTGTGGATCATGTTGGTATGAGGGGAGGGGAGAATAAGTATGTGGGCATGTGTACATCATCTGAAGGTTTCTGTGCTTCCCCGGATGTTTTGATGCGTGGTGTTTACTGTTTTTTCTTTAAAGAGCGCTGTTTGTCGACATAATTGTATTTGTGTTGCTTTTTCATCTATGTTTTCATTTCTTGTTTTCATTCTACTCATTATGCTCAATTAGTATTAAGCTTGTCATTTAAGTTTATCATGCCCGAAACGCTTTGCGTAATAGTGGCTTTAGGCATTGTATGTACTAGCTCTACCTATAAGTTAACAATCCTTGTAAATATTTATTGTATGTATGTACCTTACCTAAATAAAATTGTATTGTATTGTATTGTATTGTGTCCGGCCAGGCGTCACTTGAGAGAGTGACATGTTGGGTAGGGGATGGAAGCTATGTGGTTGGTATGCGGACATGTAGGGAGGAGGAGGAGGAGGAGGAGGAGAAGAGAAGATGAATATGTATGTGTATGTGTCGTAGAGTTATACCTGTGTGTGTGTAGATAGATAGGAGAATGTTGAGTGAAGGAGATCATAGTCTTAAGATGAGTATAGGAATATGTACGTTATATTTTGGAGGGGAGGGAGCAGACTCTTAAGAGAGGACAGGTGGAGTCATTATTTTAACTCTATGTGGTCCATTAGCCTTAATCGTTTTTCAATGTCTTCAGAGAGTTCTGGGAGATGTTCACCCCAACAGACCTCTCCCACCACTGCAGATTCATTAAGTAGGGGCGTTGTTCTTATTTCCACCAGCTGGCCCTCACCTGCCCACCATCAATCACTTCTCATTTGACTGGGATCGTTTCCCTTCCCTCACACAAACACGCCATTTGTTCACTGCGAGTCTTCATTCAGTACACACACACCATACAGCTCCGTGTCATGTAAAGACGAACCCTCACATCCTGCTTGAAATGCGGTGTGTTTTATATTCCGTCACCAAACCAACTATGTCGGCTGCAATGCACAAGCTGTGAAAAGCCACCCTTAGGCCATTACGACATCAAATGCAAGCGATGTCAGAAGATTTTCTGCGATAACCGTGAGTGTTATTCTTATTTAATTTTCCACAGTTCATTTTATTGCATCCAGAGGTGAAATATCGTGTGTGTAAACTATTATCTCTCTCTCCTATAGTGTGAGAATATTTACTCATTCGGGCTATTACATTCCACACACTTAAATATGTTCTTTTCAATTTCAGTTTACAAAACCGTAAAGTGTCCTTACTGCTCACCTGCCCCTCGAGGAGGTCATCGTCGGAATGAAACTTCTCATAAACGTAGGAATCATATATAAAATACTTCTCTTACCTGTATTACATCCACTTGCAAGCAAACACAAGCATAATAATAATATTTTCCCCATTCATCCATGCTGAATATCATTTTGTTCCATTTCAGGTTATAATCCATACCTCGATCGACGGAGGGAACAGATAGATGTCATCGAGTCGGTATCCCATCCGCCCCACACTGAGCTAAAGAGAGCTGATGTCACTCGCGAGTATCCCCCGCCCCTTCAACAAGGGCGGCAACACTGCCAGATGGAGGGCTACGAGACAATATCACGCCCATTTAACACAACGTTAAGGATTCATACCCTCACACCTGCTCAACCCCCTCACGAGGACATAAGTATGTTATTACTGTCGTATTTCAGTCTATTTCCTAAACATGAATTTCCACTAGTCTGTTCTCACCTCAAAAAAAAAAAAAAAAAAAAAAATATATATATATATATATATATATATATATATATATATATATATATATATATATATATATATATATATTTTATATATATATATATATATATATATATATATATATATATATATATATATATATATATATATATATATATATATATATATGTCGTACCTAGTAGCCAGAACGCACTTCTCAGCCTAATATTCTAGGCCCGATTTGCCTAATAAGCCAAGTTTTCCTGAATTAATATATTTTCTCTATTTTTTTTTCTTATGAAATGATTAAGCTGCCCATTTCATTATGTATGAGGTTAATTTTTTTTATTGGAGTAAAAATTAACGTAGATATATGACGGAACATAACCAACCCTACCTAACCTAACCTAACCTATCTTTATAGGTTAGGTAGCCGAAAAAGTTAGGTTACGTAGGTTAGATAGTCGAAAAACAATTAATTCATGAAAACTTGGGTTATTAGGCAATAACCCAAATTATATATATATATATGTCGTACCTAATAGCCAGAACGCACTTCTCAGCCTACTATTCAAGGCGCGATTTGCCTAATAAGCCAAGTTTTCATGAATTAATGTTTTTTCGTCTACCTAACCAACCTAACCTAACCTTACCTATAAATATAGGTTAGGTTAGGTTAGGTAGGGTTGGTTAGGTTCGGTCATATATCTACGTTAATTTTAACTCCAATAAAAAAAAATTGACCTCATACATAGAGAAAAGGGTTGCTTTATCATTTCATAAGAAAAAAATTATAGTAAATATATTAATTCAGGAAAACTTGGCTTATTAGGCAAATCGGGCCTTGAATAGTAGGCTGAGAAGTGAGTTCTGGCTACTAGGTACGACATATATATATATATATATATATATATATATATATATATATATATATATATATATATATATATATATATATATATATATTGTGACGATAATCTCTTTCAAGAGAGATTGAGCCTGCTCTTCCCTACTTTATGTTACGCCAAAAACACAAGTATAAGATGCTACATTCAAGATACGTCACCAGTAGCACAAAACGTTTTGACCAGGAGGCAAGACGTATCCAAGATCCCCTCACTCCACACACCCTCCTCACGCCGGCTCATCATCAAACCAGCTAACTACCCTTCACCAGCTTACCTGCTTCTGATTGGCGACTCGCCAGCCGCGCACCTGCACACAGCATCTCAGCGCCCTCTACACGAATCAACGTCTGAGCCTGACCAGCAATCCACTTTAGAATATTCCTTGTGCTCTTAAGGTTGATACCTCTCTCTGGCATACTCGCTCATTAGCTCGTATATGAAGGGAGGTTTCAGCCATAGCTGATATTCTCAGCACCATTTTAACATTGTAATTTTTGTATTTCACATTGTCTTTACATTTTCTTCATTATTTAATTGTAATTTAACTTCAAGAGATTTGTCTTTATTTTCATTTATGTTTAAAGTAAATATATTAAAGTTTCATTGTTCATATTTTGTTTTAGCGTCACATTTTAATGGGGGCCTGTCCGGGAGCTTCACTCAGGTACTAGTACCAGAACGTCAATTTGTGGTAAGCGTACTTCACTTTGCTAAAGTAGCCTTTCAATATTATCATTAATTTTTATATTTATATGGTGCTGTGTGTATTGTGCATTCCGAGAGTAGCATATGGTGAGTGTGAGTTAACTTTGGATTACGTGGTGACTGTAGGCCTCAGTCATTCTCTTAATTGGTCATCTCTCCCTCCGTGTTATTACTCGTGTTTACCACCTTTTGTCCCTAGGATATTTCTCATATTTTCGGCAGATCATCATTTTGATACCCTGGTACTTTGGTTTGTCTCTGGGTCAAAGCACCCTATCATCTGCAATCCGATCGAAGGAGGAAAAGAGGGCCATAGTTCCTCTAGCACGGACTTTGTTGCTGAGTTGGGACCTCAGCAGCAGTTTTCGTCACCAGTTGGCACTCGCACCCCTACACGTCGGTCAGAGATGATGATATTTACTTAGGTAGAGAATTAGGTTTCTTTTTACAGAGCACAAAGTTCGCTAATTCTGTAAGTATCATATTCATTTAGTAGGAAACCCTTGCTTATGTCCTATAGAGACTCGGCAAGGTATGCCTACATTCTTGGACTACCTAATTCACTTTTGGAGCAATTAAATGTTTCATTTGTTTTAGAAACTCAGTTTCACTTATTTAGTAGGATTTTCTTGCCCTTATTCTCTTACATTGAGTACCGGGTACAAGATTTCCTGCGACTTTGATTGACTAATCATTTACCATCCTATAATTAACTTTAATTGTTAAAGATTAAAATTCCACAGGATAGTTACCAGTTGCCACGTTATCCTGTTTCTGACATTTACCATATCACAACTATATTCGTGTAAATTTATTTGCTATCTTTCACCATGTTTCGTCTCCAAGCTTTCCGTAACGATCCAGCTGGTGAAATAGGGACATTATGTCGTGCCAAGAGAACTGAATTACAAACTCTTGTACACGAGTATCAACTAGATGTTCCCCATGGAGCCAACAAAAATGAAATCCATACCCTAATCATGGATTACCTCTTAGATGAAAGGAAAATTGACTCTGACAACCACGAAACTTACTCTATTGCAGATAAACCTGATTTGCCAACTATGAAACTCAAACTAGAAATTGCCAAGATCGATTGAGCAACAAAGGGAAGCCCTCGACCAACAAAAAGAAGCCCTACAACTGAAAGAACGAGAAGCCGCCTTGAGGAAAGAAGAACAAGAACGAGAGGCAGCCTTAAGGAAAGAAGAACAAGAACGAGAGGCAGCCTTGAGGAAAGAAGAACAAGAGAGGTGGCCCTAAAAGAACGAGAGATGGCTCTCAAGGAACGTAAGATTGCAATACTCCGAGAGCATGAGCAAGTACAGCTTGAAGCAAAACATCGTCACCTGGAGATGCAACGCGAGCATGACAAACAAGCGGATATGGCTATAGAATGTCGACAACGAGAACTCACGTTGGAGACTTCACATCTCACTCAACGCCAGCAAGCTACCGCCAGTCTTCCAGTAAGTTTTAATATCTCCCATGCAAGTAAGTTAATGCCACCATTCGTTGAGACAGAGATCGACGTCTTTTTTACCACCTTTGAGACCCTAGCTAATCAACTTAGCTGGCCTGCTGACCAATGGTCTACCCTTCTCAGAGTGCATCTTACAGATAGAGCTGCAGTTACTCTCAGTACCTTAGCGTCTGAGAATGACTACCACACCCTGAAGCAAGCACTGTTGGACGCCTACCTTCTCTCCACCGAAAGCTACCGACGAAAATTCCGTGACCATCTTAAGGCAAGTACCACCACCTTTCTAGAATTTGCCAATACAAAGAAAAGATATTTTATGAAATGGCTGGAAGCAGCACATGCCTCTACATTTGCAGAACTCATCAACCCCATGCTAGTTGAGGAATTCTTGAGACGTGTTCCCCCTTCCGTCCGTTTATATCTAGCAGATAAAGAAGAAACCGACTACATCAAATGTGCGAAGTCGGCTGATACCTACAGCCTCATCCACCGGCTGACACCATCACCACCTCCCAGTAAGAAGTCTTGGTACAACGATAAAGTGAGTACAGAGGAAGCGAGCTCACAATTGTATTGTAAGTATTGCAAACTCTATGGACATACCATAGATAGATGTGTGAAGGCTCAATACAAGAGCAATGAAGCTACTAAACCCAAACAGACTCCTCCTAAGTCCGGAAAGCCTGTAATGAATGTTGGTGTTAATGTTAATGATCTTTCTCTCTTCAGTAAACACCTGTATCCTGGAAGTGTCTCTACCAACGGTACAGATTCGGAGGGAAGTTTCAAATTGAAGATCTTGAGGGACACAGCGGCTCTACAGTCCATTATGTTGAAATCGGCTGTGAATAACGTCACCTACACCGGGGAAACCGTCCTTATCACTGACCTCACTGCTACCACTCCATATCCACTCACCAGAGTCCACCTGGATTGTCCCTAAGTGACCGGTGAAGTCCAAGTCGCCATCAGGGAAAAGCCTTTTCCCATACCTGGAGTGCAACTTCTCCTGGGCAACGACTTGGCAGAAGATCTGCAACCGCCCAACCTGATCATCACGGACAAACCCCAGGTGTGTACTTCTGTAATGGATAATCCCATCTTTGAATATGTTCCAGCAGAGGTTCAAGAAAGTGATAAAGTTTCTCCTCCGGTTTTGGTGACCACCCGTGCACAAGCTGCACGACCGCAACCAGCTGAGTCTACTGCTACCGCTGTCCCTCAAGACCCTCAGATTCTACCTCCAAATCTTACCAAGTTGGAGTTCCGTAAGTTACAGAGGGAAGATCAGTCATTAACACCATTATTCTTCCAGGCTGAGACTCAACCTGACAGTATCCCTGGGTTCTTCCTAGAGAATGAATTGCTCTACCGCAGATACAGACCCAGCAAGCTGAAGGAGGATGACGATTGGACCAATGTCGAACAACTAGTGACTCCCACCAGCATACGGCCCGATATTCTACACCTGGCCCACGGAGCTCTTTCTCACTATGGCTTCAACAAAACCTACCACGGAATCAGACAAGACTACTACTGGCCAGATATGGTAAAAGACGTAAAGAAATACGTACGAGAGTGTCATATATGTCAGATGGCAGGTAAACCTAACATCTCTATTCCCCAGGCTCCTCTG
This sequence comes from Procambarus clarkii, assembly GCF_040958095.1. Classification (NCBI taxonomy): domain Eukaryota; kingdom Metazoa; phylum Arthropoda; class Malacostraca; order Decapoda; family Cambaridae; genus Procambarus; species Procambarus clarkii. Next base: position 13,647,595 of record NC_091184.1, on the reverse strand, counting down.
AAACCCATCCAGGTGCCTGCGGAACCTTTCCACAGACTCATCATAGACTGTGTTGGTCCTTTACCCCGGACCCGTTCTGGCAACGCCTATATACTAACTATCATGTGTCCTACCACCAGATTTCCCATAGCAGTTCCAGTAAAGAACATTACGGCTGCTACAGTGGTGAAACACCTATTGAAGATCTTCACCCAGTATGGATTTCCAAGAGAGGTTCAAAGTGACTGTGGCACCAACTTCACCAGTGATCTCTTCAAGAAGACTCTGGAGGAGTTCAACATCACACAGGTACTGTCCAGCCCATATCATCCTGCTTCACAGGGTTCTCTGGAACGTAGTCATCAGACTATTAAAGCACTCCTAAACAAATTCTGCAATGAAACTTTGAAGGACTGGTATAGACAACTTGATCTCATAATGTGCATGTTTCGAAGTCTCCCCAATGAGTCACTAGGAGTATCTCCTTATGAGATGCTCTGCAGACGTAAGTGCCGTACTCCTCTCAAAGAATTCAAGGACTCTACGTAATGCCACCTTCAGTGACCATCAGAATGTGCCTCGGTTTCTTCAAAACCTAAAACACATTCTAGAGAGAGTCCGTAAATTTGCTAATGACAACCTAGTGAAAGCCCAGGAGAGGATGAAGACTCATTTTGACCAGAGTAGCAAATTAAGGATATTTAAACCAGGAGACTTCGTATTGGCATACCTTCCTATCCCAGGTTCTCCATTGAAAAACAAGTTTTCAGAACCCTACAGTATCAAGGAGTGCAGGAACAACAACAACTACATTCTTGAGATTCCAGATAGGCGGCGGACGACCCAGCTGTGCCACGTCAACCTCCTGAAGCAGTATCAAGGTATTCCCCCTGTCATGTTCACAGAAAATGGTACCATCCGTTTTCTATGTGCGGCGGCTGAGACGCCAGAGAGAGAGGAAGGTAAACAAGAGAGCGTACAGGACGCCCGCCAAGCTTGGTAGCTACTAGTCATGTAATCATATTAAGTATTAAAGTCAGTAACCAAGTCATGACTTTACATCAACCCTACAACCAAGACTTCCTCAGTAACACACAAACACCACATTGGCGACGAGGATGAACTGTGAACGCAGGTATTTGTTCAGTTTCAAACACAAGGGAGAAGCATGCTGCCTGGAGGAGGAAGAGAAGCTGTGAGCGCCATACCCGATGCTGTATGCTAACCGATGCTGTGTGCTAACCGATGCTGTGTGCTAAACGATGCTGTGTGCTAACCAATGCTGTGTGCTAAACGATGCTGTGTGCTAACCAATGCTGTGTGCTACCCAAGCTGTGTGCTACCCAAGCTGTGCTGAAGAAACTGTACTGAGGAATCTGCCGACGTTGTGTACGAAACGACGCATTGATGTGTACAAAACCTGATGTTTTGGTTACGAAACGACGCTTCGTGCTACAAAATTCATCACACTGAACTGACTGCTGTACCAACTGCTGCACCAACTGCTGTACCAACTGCTGCTGTACCAACTGCAGTACCAACTGCTGTACCAACTGCTGCACCAACTGCTGTACCAACTGCTGTGCTGCTGCTGTGAGTAGGAACAACACATGTACACAAGGGCTAGGTAAGAAGTCAGTTGCTGCTATATTGTGCACTGTTGTGAACTTTTGCATTAAAATGTTTGTGTGCTTTGCAAAATTAAAGTAATTACAGTGAATTCTTGACTAACATATACAGTGCAGTAAGTGTTTAATATTCTGAGGAACATTTAAGTGATAAGTTTACATTTATTCAGTAAAAAATGGCAAATATACCTCAGTTTCCTGCATTTGATCCTGACTGTGACCAGACAAACCTGTCACAGAGGTGGGTCAAATGGCTTAAAAAGTTTGAAAATTTGTTGATAGTTTCTGACATCAAAAGTGCTGAAAGAAAGCGTGCCTTTCTACTTCATTATGCAGGTGATAGAGTTTGTGACATCTTTGACACACTGAAAGACACTGGTGGTGCCAAAGATTATGACACTGCCAAAGCCAAACTAACAGAGCATTTCAAACCAAGGCAAAATACTGCAATGGAAATTGTGCATTTCAGGAGAGCAAAACAACTCTCTAATGAAACTGTGGATCAATACCACACACGTCTGCAGGGTTTAGCAGCCAATTGTGAGTTTGCTGATGTTGACAAAGAAATCAAACAGCAAATAATTGAATCATGCACATCTACACGTCTTCGTCGAAGAGCTCTAGAACTTGTTGATGATGAAAGTTCTCTTACCAAGATACTGGATTTGGCTCGTCGAATGGAAGATGCTGCACGTGATGCCCGTGTCATGGAGTGCAGTGCCAACAACGGTTCTGCCACAGTTACTAACAGTGATGAGGTATGTAAAGTTCAGGGAGGACATCGTAATCAAAGAAGACATGCCAAACCTAACAGTAAATTTAGCCGAGAACCACGTCACAACTGGGGTCAAGGAACAAGGCTCAAGCAGTCACAACGACCCACATCAGAGGGTGTCAAAAATAAATGTTACAATTGTGGAGGAGACTACCCACACCAAGATAATGTTTGTCCTGCTCAAGGTAAGAAGTGCTATGAGTGTGGAAAACTAGGTCATTTTGGTGCTATGTGTCGTTCCGCACTAAAGAAACCACAGTCAATGAATAAAAGCACTGTACGAGGATCAGGTCATAGGGGTCGAGGTGGTAAACACAATATTGCACCTCATATCCAGAATGTTAATAATATACAAGACAACATTTCATTACAACCAGTCTCAGATGACAGTGAATGTGATTATACTTATGGAGTACAAGCAATCACAGAATGGAATGATCTTCCAAACAACCCAGAGACATGTGTATTCATTGCTGGTATTTGTCTCAAGGTTCTCATTGACACTGGATCAAACATTGACACCATTGCTGAGTGCCACTATGAAAAATTTAAAAAACAGTTCCCAAAGCTTGAGAACTATAATGGCAAAGCCACTGCCTATGCTTCAAAGGTAGCCTTGCCAGTGATTGGAACTTTCACTGCAGAGATTAAGTCAAAGAATGCAATGCTCATTACTACATTCCATGTTGTTAGGAATGCAAAGGAGTCTTTACTCAGTTACAAGACTTCAACCAAATTGGGGCTACTTCAGCTTTCTAATGCTGTAGCAGTGGAATCTGCAAACAATGTTGATGGTATTGTTGCTGAATTTTCTGATCGATTTAAATCCATAGGTTGTTATACTGATAGCAAAGTACATCTGCATATCAACCCAGATGTAATTCCAGTTGCCCAACCACATCGCCGACAACCATTCCATACTCGCAAGAAAGTCGATGCCGAACTGGATAGGCTGATAGAACTAGATATCATTGAACCAGTAACAGGCCCAACACCATGGGTAAGCCCAATTGTCACTCCACCAAAGCCGAAGAATCCAGATGAGATACGCATTTGTGTGGACATGCGTGTTCCCAACAAGGCAATAATGCGTGAACGCCATCCTACACCGACTGTAGATGATATGATCTACCGCTTGAATGGTGCAACTATATTCAGCAAGTTAGATTTAAACAAGGGCTATCATCAGCTTGAACTTGATGAGGAGAGTCGCTTCATCACAACGTTTACGACACATCGAGGTCTGTATAGGTACAAGCGCCTGAGTTTTGGTATTAACAGTGCTGCCGAGGTATTCCAGCACATCATCAGCCAGGTATTGCAAGACATACCTAATGCTGACAACATGTCTGATGACATCATTGTTTATGGCCGTACCCAAGCTGAACACGACAAAGCTCTTCGTGCAACATTGCAACGCTTACGAGAAAAGAATCTGACGTTAAGCCGAGCAAAGTGTGAGTTCAATCAACATAAAATTGAATTCTTTGGACATGTACTTAGTGACAAAGGTCTGTCTCCAGATCCTAAGAAAGTTGCAGATATCAAGAATGCTGCACCTCCTTCAACGTCCACTGAAGTACATAGTTTTCTGGGAATGGCAAACTACTGTTCTCGCTTCATTCCAGATTTTGCTACCATTACAAAGCCTCTACGTGAGCTCCTGAAGAAAAACGCATCATGGTACTGGAGCGAGATCGAGCAAAATGCATTTGATGCTGTGAAAGATGCACTAGTAGAGAATGCGACTGCTGCATACTTTGATCCATCAATGGACACTGAGTTAACGGTGGATGCTAGTCCTGTTGGTTTAGGTGCTGTGTTAGCCCAACACAAACCTGGTCAACCAGATTCCAGAGTAGTAATTGCCTACGCCAGCCGTTCTCTCACAGATGTTGAGCAACGATACAGTCAGACAGAGAAGGAAGCTCTTGCTCTTGTATGGGGCTGTGAACACTTCAATGTGTATCTGCTTGGTGCACCCTTCACCACGATAGTCACTGACCACAAACCGTTGGAGACCATCTTCAATAATCCAAAGTCCAAACCACCAGCTCGCATTGAGAGATGGGCTCTTCGTCTGCAACCATACAACTTTACGGTGAAATACAAGCCGGGTGCAGGCAATCCCGCTGATTACATCAGTCGACATCCTGCCAACAGTTTCACCATCACCAAGCATCAGCAAGTTGCCGAGGAATATGTACACTCTGTAACCTGTGATGCAGTCCCTAAGGCTCTTACTCTTGATGAAATCCGTACTGCAACCCTAGAGGACCCAACTCTGCAAGCAACAGTGGATGCATTGACTAAGAAAAAGTTTCCAAGCATCCCACCCTCAGGAGTTGACCAAGATGCATTCAAAGCACTTGAACGCATCCAGACAGAATTAAGTGTTCCGCAACAACGCGACACTGTGCTGCGAGGTACTCGTATCGTTATTCCAGCTGTTCTCCAGCAACGTGCTCTGAAGCTTGCACATCAAGGACACCAAGGTCTTGTTAGGACCAAACAGCTGCTAAGAAAAAAGGTGTGGTTTCCTGGCATTGATCGTCAAGCAAAGGATATGCATGATGCCTGTGTCCCTTGCCAAGCTGCAGTGGATACTTCAAGACCAACACCTCTACAACCTTCACCACTACCTGCTGCACCATGGACGGAAGTATCGATGGACTTCTGCGGACCGCTACCAACTGGAGAGTACTTGATGGTAGTCATTGATGATCACTCACGTTATACCAGAAGTAGAAATCATCACTTCCACGTCTGCAAAGGCCGTCACCCCGAAACTCGACAAGATCTTTTCAAACTTTAGCATTCCTGAAGTTGTCAAGACTGACAATGGACCGCCATTCAATGGACAAGACTTCGTCAACTTTGCTGAGCATATTGGATTTAAACACCACCGTGTGATGCCACTACATCCTCAAGCAAATGGAGAAGTTGAGAGATTCATGCAACGTCTCATGAAAGCGGTACGCTGTGCTCATGCCGAAGGACGATCCTGGAAACAAGCTATGTATGCTTTTCTCAGGAACTACCATGCAACACCACATGGAACACTGGGCAAGTCACCTGGTGAACTTTTATTTGGACGTCCTATGAGAATCGCACTACCCGTCATGCCAGACGAGGTAACGGATAAACGTCTCGCTCAGTAGGATGCACTAGCCAAGGGCAAAATGAGAATTGCTCATGATCAACGTGCAAAGAAACAATTCATAAAGGTTGGAGATACTGTTCTCGTTAAAAAGAAAAAAGAGGGAAAGCTAGATATGCCGTATGATACAAAACCATATAAAGTGATTAGTGTAAAAGGAACTATGGTAACAGCTAGTAATAGAGATCATAGTATAACACGTAATATGGCCTATTTCAAAGTGATTCCAACTAGTGTAGAAAATGATGAAGTGCAAAGTCGTGCAAAAGAAAAAGAAAAAATGAGTTATAACTCAATAAACAATTCATCAAGGGATATTATTGTATTTAAGGACTCTCGTCCTAAACGTCATGTTAAACGCCCTACACGATTTGATGATTAATTGTGTTCCTATGTAATGAAAAGTGTTTACTTATTATGGTAAAATAATTTAATATTGTTTGAATAATGCAGATATCTCATTCAATATTTTGTAACTTTGTATTACAGTTTCTTTCATGTTTGTTTAACATTGCATATGTATTTTTAACATTGAAATCCTTTGTGGAAAAGATTAAGTTGTTTAAATTCTTTGTGTGCTTATTTAATGTTAAAGGTATGCAATATCTCTTGATATGTTAATAACTTGCTTTGTGTCAATAACTTTGCTTTGTGCTACAAGCATGGTAGGCATCCTGTATTCATTCTTTTTAAAGAAAAGGAGGGATGTCATGTTCACAGAAAATGGTACCATCAGTTTTCTATGTGTGGCGGAGCAGACGCCAGGGAGAGAAGGTAAACAGAGCGTACAGGACGCCCGCCAAGCTTGGTAGCTACTAGTCATGTAATTGTGTATATACGTAGTAAAGTCAGTAACTAAGCAATGACTTTATATCAACCCTACAATCAAATCTTCCTCAGTAACACACAAACACCACAGCGTTCACGCATTATTGCCTTGTTGGGAACACGCATGTCCACACAAATGCGTATCTCATCTGGATTCTTCGGCTCTGGTGGAGTGACAATTGGGCTTACCCATGGTGTTGGGCCTGTTACTGGTTCAATGATATCTAGTTCGATCAGCCTATCCAGTTCGGCATCGACTTTGTTGCGAGTATGGAATGGTTGTCGGCGATGTGGTTGGGCAACTGGAATTACATCTGGGTTGATATGCAGATGTACTTTGCTATCAGTATAACAACCTATGGATTTAAATCGTTCAGAAAATTCAGCAACAATACCATCAACATTGTTTGCAGATTCCACTGCTACAGCATTAGAAAGCTGAAGTAGCCCCAATTTGGTTGAAGTCTTGTAACTGAGTAGAGACTCCTTTGCATTCCTAACAACATGGAATGTAGTAATGAGCATTGCACTCTTTGACTTGATATATGCAGTGAAAGTTCCAATCACTGGCAAGGCTACCTTTGAAGCACAGGCAGGGGCTTTGCCATTATAGTTTTCAAGCTTTGGGAACTGCTATTTAAATTTCTCATAGTGGCACTCAGCAATGGTGTCAATGTTTGACCCAGTGTCAATGAGAACTTTGAGACAAATACCAGCAATGTCTCTGAGTTGTTTGGAAAATCATTCCATTCTGTGATTGCTTGTACTCCATAAGTATAATCACATTCACTGTCATCTGAGACTGGTTGTAATGAAATGTTGTCTTGTATATTATTAACATTCTGGATATGAGGTGCAATATTGTGTTTACCACCTCGACCCCTATGACCTGATCCTCGTACAGTGCTTTTATTCATTGACTGTGGTTTCTTTAGTGCGGAACGACACATAGCACCAAAATGACCTAGTTTTCCACACTCATAGCACTTCTTACCTTGAGCAGGACAAACATTACCTTGGTGTGGGTAGTCTCCTCCACAATTGTAACATTTATTGTTGACACCCTCTGATGTGAATCGTTGTGACTGCTTGAGTCTTGTTCCATGACTCCAGTTGTGATGTGGCTCTCGGCGCAATTTACTGTTAGGTTTGCCATGATATCTTCTTTGATCATGGTGTCCTCCCTGAACCTTACGTACCTCATCACTGTTAGTAACAGTGGAAGAACCGTTATTGGCACTGCACTCCATGACACGAGCATCACGTGCAGCATCTTCCATTCGACGAGCCATATCCAGTATCTTGGTAAGAGAACTTTCATCATCAACAAGTTCTAGAGCTCTTCGACAGAGACGTGTAGATGTGCATGTTTCAATTATTTGCTGTTTGATTTCTTTGTCAACATCAGCAAACTCACAATTGGCTGCTAAACCCTGCAGACGTGTGTGGTATTGATCAACGGTTTCATTATAGAGTTGTTTGGCTCTCGTGAAATGCATAATTTCCATTGCAGTATTTTGTCTTGGTTTGAAATGTTCTGTTAATTTGGCTTTGGCAATGTCATAATCTTTGGCTCCATCAATGTCTTTCAGTGTGTCAAAGATGTCACAAACTCTATCACCTGCATAATGAAGTAGAAAGGGACGCTTTCTTTCAGCACTTTTGATGTCAGAAACTATCAACATATTTTCAAACCTTTTAAGCCATTTGACCCACCTCTGTGACAGGTTTGTCTGGTCACAGTCAGAATCAAATGCAGGAAACTGAGGTATATTTGCCATTTTTACTGAATAAATGTAAACTTATCACTTAAAATGTTAATCAGAATATTAAACACTTACTGCACTGTATATGTTAGTTAAGAATTCACTGTAATTACTTTAATTTTGCAAAGCACACAAGCATTTTAATGCAAAAGTTGACAGCAGTGCACAATACAGCAGCAACTGACTTCTTACCTAGCCCTTGTGTACATGTGTTGTTCCTACTCACAGCAGCACAGCAGTTGTCAGCAGTTGGCACAGCAGTTGTTAGTAGTTGGTACAGCAGTTGGTACAGCAGTTGGCAGCAGTTGGTACAGCAGTTGTCAGCAGTTGGTACAGCAGTTGGCAGCAGTTGGCAGCAGTTGGTACAGCAGTTGTCAGCAGTTGGTACAGCAGTTGGCAGCAGTTGGTACAGCAGTTGGCAGCAGTTGGTACAGCAGTTGGCAGCAGTTGGTACAGCAGTTGTCAGCAGTTGGTACAGCAGTTGGCACATCAGTTGGTACAGCAGTTGGTACAGCAGTTCGCAGCAGTTGTCAGCAGTTGGTACAGCAGTTGTCAGCAGTTGGTACAGCAGTTGGCAGCAGTTGGCAGCAGTTGATACAGCAATTGGTACAGCAGTTGCCGGCAGTTGGCAGCAGTTGTCAGCAGTTGGTACAGCAGTTGGCAGCAGTTGGTACAGCAGTTGGTACAGCAGTTGGCAGCAGTTGGTACAGCAGTTGTCAGCAGTTGGTACAGCAGTTGGCAGCAGTTGGTACAGCAGTTGTCAGCAGTTGGTACAGCAGTTGGCAGCAGTTGGCAGCAGTTGGTACAGCAGTTGGTACAGCAGTTGTCAGCAGTTGGTACAGCAGTTGGTAAAGCAGTTGCCGGCAGTTGGCAGCAGTTGGTACAGCAGTTGGCAGCAGTTGGTACAGCAGTTGGCAGCAGTTGGCAGCAGTTGGTACAGCAGTTGTCAGCAGTTGGTACCGCAGTTGGCACAGCAGTTAGTACAGCAGTTGGTACAGCAGTTGGCAGCAGTTGTCAGCAGTTGGTACAGCAGTTGTCAGCAGTTGGTACAGCAGTTGGTACAGCAGTTGGTACAGCAGTGGTCAGCAGTTGGTACAGCAGTTGGTATAGCAGTTGGTACAGCAGTTGTCAGCAGTTGGTACAGCAGTTGGTACAGCAGTTGGCAGCAGTTGGTACAGCAGTTGGTACAGCAGTTGTCAGCAGTTGTCAGCAGTTGGTACAGCAGTTGGTACAGCAGTTGTCAGCAGTTGGTACAGCAGTTGGTACAGCAGTTGGTACAGCAGTTGTCAGCAGTTGGTACAGCAGTTGGTACAGCAGTTGGTACAGCAGTTGGCAGCAGTTGGTACAGTAGTTGGTACAGCAGTTGGCAGCAGTTGGTACAGCAGTTGGCAGCAGTTGGTACAGCAGTTGGTACAGCAGTTGGCAGCAGTTGGTACAGCAGTTGGTACAGCAGTTGTCAGCAGTTGGTACAGCAGTTGTCAGCAGTTGGTACAGCAGTTGGCAGCAGTTGGTACAGCAGTTGGTACAGCAGTTGGTACAGCAGTTGGTACAGTAGTTGGTACAGCAGTTGGTACAGCAGTTGGTACAGCAGTTGGCAGCAGTTGGTACAGCAGTTGGCAGCAGTTGGTACAGCAGTTGGCAGCAGTTGGTACAGCAGTTGGCAGCAGTTGGTACAGCAGTTGGCAGCAGTTGGTACAGCAGTTGGCAGCAGTTGGCAGCAGTTGGCAGCAGTTGGTACAGCAGTTGGCAGCAGTTGGTACAGCAGTTGGCAGCAGTTGGTACAGCAGTTGACAGCAGTTGGTACAGCAGTTGGCAGCAGTTGGTACAGCAGTTGGCAGCAGTTGGCAGCAGTTGGTACAGCAGTTGGCAGCAGTTGGCAGCAGTTGGCAGCAGTTGGTACAGCAGTTGGCAGCAGTTGGTACAGCAGTTGGCAGCAGTTGGTACAGCAGTTGGCAGCAGTTGGCAGCAGTTGGTACAGCAGTTGGCAGCAGTTGGCAGCAGTTGGCAGCAGTTGGTACAGCAGTTGGCAGCAGTTGGCAGCAGTTGGTACAGCAGTTTGTACAGCAGTTGGCAGCAGTTGGTACAGCAGTTGGCAGCAGTTGGTACAGCAGTTGGCAGCAGTTGGTACAGCAGTTGGTACAGCAGTTGGCAGCAGTTGGTACAGCAGTTGGTACAGCAGTTGTCAGCAGTTGGTACAGCAGTTGGTAAAGCAGTTGCCGGCAGTTGGCAGCAGTTGGTACAGCAGTTGGCAGCAGTTGGTACAGCAGTTGGCAGCAGTTGGTACAGCAGTTGTCAGCAGTTGGTACCGCAGTTGGCACAGCAGTTAGTACAGCAGTTGGTACAGCAGTTGGCAGCAGTTGTCAGCAGTTGGTACAGCAGTTGTCAGCAGTTGGTACAGCAGTTGGTACAGCAGTTGGTACAGCAGTGGTCAGCAGTTGGTACAGCAGTTGGTATAGCAGTTGGTACAGCAGTTGTCAGCAGTTGGTACAGCAGTTGGTACAGCAGTTGGCAGCAGTTGGTACAGCAGTTGGTACAGCAGTTGTCAGCAGTTGTCAGCAGTTGGTACAGCAGTTGGTACAGCAGTTGTCAGCAGTTGGTACAGCAGTTGGTACAGCAGTTGGTACAGCAGTTGTCAGCAGTTGGTACAGCAGTTGGTACAGCAGTTGGTACAGCAGTTGGCAGCAGTTGGTACAGTAGTTGGTACAGCAGTTGGCAGCAGTTGGTACAGCAGTTGGCAGCAGTTGGTACAGCAGTTGGTACAGCAGTTGGCAGCAGTTGGTACAGCAGTTGGTACAGCAGTTGTCAGCAGTTGGTACAGCAGTTGTCAGCAGTTGGTACAGCAGTTGGCAGCAGTTGGTACAGCAGTTGGTACAGCAGTTGGTACAGCAGTTGGTACAGTAGTTGGTACAGCAGTTGGTACAGCAGTTGGTACAGCAGTTGGCAGCAGTTGGTACAGCAGTTGGCAGCAGTTGTCAGCAGTTGGTACAGCAGTTGGCAGCAGTTGGTACAGCAGTTGGCAGCAGTTGGTACAGCAGTTGGCAGCAGTTGGTACAGCAGTTGGTACAGCAGTTGGCAGCAGTTGGCAGCAGTTGGCAGCAGTTGGTACAGCAGTTGGCAGCAGTTGGTACAGCAGTTGGCAGCAGTTGGTACAGCAGTTGACAGCAGTTGGTACAGCAGTTGGCAGCAGTTGGTACAGCAGTTGGCAGCAGTTGGCAGCAGTTGGTACAGCAGTTGGCAGCAGTTGGCAGCAGTTGGCAGCAGTTGGTACAGCAGTTGGCAGCAGTTGGCAGCAGTTGGTACAGCAGTTGGCAGCAGTTGGCAGCAGTTGGTACAGCAGTTGGCAGCAGTTGGCAGCAGTTGGCAGCAGTTGGTACAGCAGTTGGCAGCAGTTGGCAGCAGTTGGCAGCAGTTGGTATAGCAGTTGGTACAGCAGTTGGCAGCAGTTGGTACAGCAGTTGGCAGCAGTTGGTACAGCAGTTGGCAGCAGTTGGTACAGCAGTTGGTACAGCAGTTGGCAGCAGTTGGTACAGCAGTTGGTTCAGCAGTTGTCAGCAGTTGGTACAGCAGTTGGTACAGCAGTATGTACAGCAGTTGGTGCAGCAGTTGGCAGCAGTTGGTACAGCAGTTGGCAGCAGTTGGTACAGCAGTTGGCAGCAGTTGGTACAGCAGTTGTCAGCAGTTGGTACAGCAGTTGGCAGCAGTTGGTACAAAAGTTGTCAGCAGTTGGATCCAGCAGTTGGTACAGCAGTTGGTACAGCAGTTGTCAGCAGTTGGTACAGCAGTTGGTACAGCAGTTGGTACAGCAGTTGGCAGCAGTTGGTACAGCAGTTGGCAGCAGTTGGTACAGCAGTTGGCAGCAGTTGTCAGCAGTTGGTACAGCAGTTGTCAGCAGTTGGTACAGCAGTTGGTACAGCAGTTGGCAGCAATGTTGTTGTTTGATGAGTTTTCAGCACTGTCAACACAGCAGAGTTCACAGTATGATGAAATTTGTAGCACGAAGCGTCGTTTTGTACACGAAACATCGGGTTTTGTACACAGCATCAAAGCGTCGTTTCGTACACAGCATCGGCACACATGGATCGCAGATTCCTTAGTACACGGCTTCAGTCAGCACAGCTTGGTTTGCACATAGCATTGGTTAGCACATAGCATTGGTTAGCACACAGCATTGGTTAGCACACAGCATCAGTTAGCACACAGCATTGGTTAGCACACAGCATCAGGTATGGTGCTCACAGACAGCACGACTTCCTTCCTCCTCCGGGGGCGAGGCCGCATGTTCTTCCTTGTGTTTTAAGCTGAACAAATACCTGCGTTCCCAGTTCATCCTCGTCTCCAGTGTGGTGTTTGTGTGTAGCTGAGGAAGTCTTGGTTGTAGGGTAGTAATTTCCTCAACCTTGTGAAGGTCACGGGTCTTGTTTACGTTAATGCGTGGCCTTCCCTCCTTCTTTGCTCTGTGGATTTTCCGGGGCTGGAACTTTACTCTGCAAATGAAGAGAGAGTGGTCGGTGTCACAATCTGCGCTCTGGAAGCTGCGGGTCAGGTTGACGCTTCTCAGATTGCTTTGCCCCGTAAGCACCAAGTAGAGTTGGTGCCAATACTTAGACCTGGGTGTCTCCAGGAAACCTTATGCTGGGGCTTGGTGTCGAAGAAGGAGATGATGATGCAGAGATCATGACGACACCAGAACTCCAGGAGGCGCTGCCCACTCTCATGCATCTTCCCAAACTGGTCCAAGTAGGAAGGCCAAGAGCTGTGATCAGAACCAACTCTTGCATTAAAGTCTCCCAGGAAGAAGACTGGCTCTTGTTGAGGTGTGTCTCTGAGAGTTAGGCCGAGGTCATCATAGAACTCGCCCTTCGCTTCGGTAGAGGAAATAAGTTTTGGTGCATAGACGTTGATGAGGCTGGCCATTCCTGCTGCTGAATGAAGCTGAAGTTTGATGATCCTTGCAGACCCCTCCGTGGCCGGTACTATGGACCCTACCAACCTGTTCCTGATGGCAAAGCCAACGCCATGCTCCCTTACCTCTTCTGGTGGTTTGCCCTGCCAGAAGAAGGTAAAATTCTTCTCCCGTATGCTGCTGGTCGCGGGCAGACGTGTCTCCTGCAAGGCGACTATGTCCATCTGGAGCCTGCGTAGTTCATTGTTGATCACAGATGTCTTGCGGGCATCGTTCACTTCCAGTAGATCTTCCGAGAGACCCGGTGTCATGGCCCTTACATTCCATGTGCCCAGTTTGAGAGCTGGGTAGATCTGTGTTTGTTTTCTTTTGCCTGGTGCATGGGTTGACGATCCGCTTATTGGATTGTGGCCCTAAGCCTCACGCACCCAGTGGAGCAGGTGGACCGTGGCGGGACAGCACCTTATTGGCTGGGGGCTGCCCAGCTTGAGGCGGGCGACAGATGTCCTATGAAATCGGATGATTTCTCCCAGAAGGCTTATCACCGGTGACTGTCACTTCCCGTGTTGAGCCATCGCCAAGGAGATGCTGGAGTGTCCTCTCCAGGGCACAGGTCTGGGCAGTAATTATGGAGGATCAGCTGTTACCCATGCAGCAGATCCACCCTCTCCACGCCACCGATGTAGTCCAAGGGAAGGGCAGGCGCCGATACGCTTGGCACCAGTGTGGTCGCAGGAGTTGCCAGAATGTAGCTGTAAACAGCTGCATTCTGCCTTAGGGACTCCGACTCCGGATTTTTCCTCAGGGTTGACTCCCGAAGTCTTTCCCATGCGTGGGTTTATCCACAAATAAATAAATAAATAAATAAATGTTTATTTAGGTAAGGTACATACATACAAGAGAAATTACAAAGAATGATTGATTTATAGATAGGGCTAGTACATACAATGCCTAAAGCCACTATTACGCAAAGCGTTTCGGGCATGAAAAACTTAAATGACTAAAGCTTAATACTAATTGAGTATAAAGAATAAAATGTGTTGAGAACAAATAAAAATAGAGATAAAAAAGGGGGGTACATGGGTGAAAAAGCAGCACAAATACAATAGGTCGACAAACAGCGTTGATTAAAAAAAACCAGACATGGGTTGACAATAGAGGGGTAAGGTAGGTTACAGGGAATTTATTAGGTAGTGTTTCGTTTTTATCTTAAACTGGTTGAGAGAGGTACAGTCTTTAACATGGTTGGGAAGGTCATTCCACATTCTGGGTCCCTTGATTTGTAGAGCATTTCTAGTTTGATTAAGTCGTACTCTAGGAATATCAAAACTGTATTTATTTCTGGTGTGGTGCTCATGGGTTCTGTTACAACCTTCAATGAAGCTTTTGAGTTCAGGATTGGCATTACAGTTCAGCGTTTTATATATGTATAATAAACATGAGAGAATGTGCAGTGACTTAATATTTAACATATTCAGAGATTTGAGTAGGGGTACCGAGTGATGTCTTGGGCCAGAGTTGGATATTGTCCTAATAGCAGCTTTGTGTTGAGTAATTAGAGGACGTAAATGATTTTGGGTAGTAGAACCCCAAGCACAAATACCATAGTTGAGATATGGATAGATGAGGGAGTAATAGAGAGTCACCAGGGCAGGGCGGGGTACATAATATCTGATCTTAGAAAGAATGCCAACAGTTTTTGAAACTTTTTTTGATATATTTAGAATGTGTCCCTGGAAATTCAGCTTGTGGTCAATGAGAATGCCAAGGAATTTTCCATCTAATTTGTTACAAATTTGGGTATTGTTTATTTTGAGATTTATTTGATTAGAGGATTTATTGCCAAACAGAATATAGAAAGTTTTGTCAATGTTAAGGGTGAGTTTGTTGGCAGTTAGCCACAGATGGACTTTATTTAGCTCAGTATTTACTGTGGCATTTAGAGTAAAGGGGTCAGGACTGGAGTAAATGAAGGTTGTGTCGTCAGCAAATAGAATTGGTTTGAGGTGTTGGGAGGCATTTGGAAGGTCATTAATGTAGATGAGAAAGAGAAGGCCAAGTATGCTGCCCTGAGGAACACCAATGTTGATGGGTAGGGTGGGAGAAATTGAATTATTCACAGAAACATACTGGAGCCTGTCAGTAAGGTAGGATTTGAGGTATTGCAGGGAGTGTCCTCTGACTCCATAATGATGTAATTTAAGAAGAAGGTTTTGGTTGTTGACAGTGTCAAAAGCCTTACGCAGGTCCACAAATAACCCAACAGGGAACTCATTTTTATCAAGAGCTGCATGAATCAAGTTAATCATACTAATAAGTGCATCGTTAGTGCTTTTTTTGGGTCTGAAGCCATATTTGCAGGAGCTAAGTATATTGAGTTTGGCTAGATAAGAGTAAAGCTGCTTGTAGATTAGTTTTTCAAAAAATTTGGATAAGTTAGGCAGGATTGATATAGGTCTGTAGTTGTTAACATCTGTGAGATCACCACATTTGTGTACAGGGGTTACTCTCGCTTTTTTTAGGATATCCGGAAAGGTTTTCCAGATACAAGCAATTTCAACAACAAAGATGACAAACAAAAAATAAAAATAAAATTGAAAAATCGTTGGAAAGGAAAGGCAGAGCTTAATACACTTTGGTTGTATGTGAGACTACAAATTATGTTCTGGTTATTCAGCTGATATCCCACAGTCATCCAGGAAAGAAGTGAGGTATGCCTCAGTGGTTATGACATAAGTCTTTCCAGTCAGTCTTCCTAGCTATTATTTTACCATCGCGCACAAAACAATGTTTAATAGCAGGGGATCTTTTGCAAATTCCACGTAGTTTAAATAAGAGATTTTGTCTGAATCTGGTTAGACATTCGTTCACATAAACATTGGATTTCCTAGCGACTGCAGCAGTAATAAGGTCTGACTGGCGGGAGCAGCTATCTAACTTCACACGAATCTTTCTGTTATTTGTACCAGATGATTTGGTACCCACTCTATAAGCTGACTTAATGTCACTTGCTTCGATTGAATAATTCAACATAGTACGCAATTCCTGGATCACGATGGCAGTACAGTCTTCTCTCTCAGTTTCATGGGGAAAATCCTGTGATGAGATGATGACAGAATCAAGGAGCTTAAGTTGGTCTGATTCGTTTTGGGTTGCAGTGTGTTGCTGTTGTAGGAAGTTAAAATGGTTCTCTAACTTTTGTAACATCTCCTCTTGCTTCTTAGAGGTTTGGGTATAGTTGGGTAATTGTTCTATTGTGAAGACCTCCTGGAATCTCTTGTTGAGTTCTTCACACACCTCCTTGTCATTCTCTGTGTATCTGTTATCCCCTTTTCACAGCTTCATCACTTGTTCCTTCACTGCTGTTTTCCTCCTGATATGGCTGTGGAGCAGCTTTGGTTGGGTCTTGGCTTTACTCGCGATGTCATTTTCAAACTGTCTCTTTGCTTCCCTCCTCACTCTGAAATACTCATTTCTGGCCCTCTGGTATCTCTCCCTGCTCTCTGGTGTTCTGTTATTTCTGTAGTTTCTCCATGTTCTTTTACTCAGTTTCTTCGCTACCTTGCATTCCTGGTTGAACCATGGGTTTTTCTGTTGTTTTTCGTTTTTCTCCTTTTCTCCTAGAACTCCTTGGGGTTCTACTACCCAAAATCATTTACGTTCTCTAATCACTCAACACAAAGCTGCTATTAGGACAATATCCAACTCTGGCCCCAGACATCACTCGGTACCTCTACTCAAATCTCTGAATATGTTAGATATTAAGTCACTGCACATTCTCTCATGTGTATTATACATATATAAAACGCTGAACTGTAATGCCAATCCTGACCTCAAAAGCTTCATTGAAGGTTGTAACAGAGCCCATGAGCACCACACCAGAAATATTCTGTTTGGCAATAAATCCTCTAATCAAATAAATCTCAAAATAAACAATACCCAAATTTGTAACAAATTAGATGGCAAATTCCTTGGCATTCTCATTGACCACAAGCTTAATTTCCAGGGACACATTCTAAACATATCAAAAAAAGTTTAAAAAACTGTGGGCATTCTTTCTAAGATCAGATATTATGTACCACGCCCTGCCCTGGTGACTCTCTATTACTCCCTTATCTATCCATATCTCAACTATGGTATTTGTGCTTGGGGCTCTACTACCCAAAATCACTTACGTCCTCTAATTACTCAACACAAAGCTGCTATTAGGACAATATCCAATTCTGGCCCCAGACATCACTCGGTACCCCTACTTAAATCTCTGAATATGTTAGACATTAAGTCACTGCACATTCTCTCATGTGTATTATACATATATAAAACGCTAAACTATAATGCCAATCCTGATCTCAAAAGCTTCATAGAAGGTTGTATCAGAACCCATGAGCATCACACCAGAAATAAATACAGTTTTGATATTCCTAGAGTACGACTTAATCAAACTAGAAATGCTCTACAAATCAAGGGGCCCAGAATGTGGAATGACCTTCCCAACCATGTTAAAGACTGTACCTCTCTCAACCAGTTTAAGTTAAAAGCGAAGCTATACCTAATAAATTCCCTGTAACCTACCTTACCCTTCTATTGTCAACCAATGTCTGTTTTTTTCTTTAAAGAGCGCTGTTTGTCGACATAATTGTATTTGTGCTGCTTTTTCATCTATGTTTTCATTTCTTGTTTTCATTCTACTCATTATGCTCAATTAGTATTAAGCTTGTCATTTAAGTTTATCATGCCCGAAACGCTTTGCGTAATAGTGGCTTTAGGCATTGTATGTACTAGCTATACCTATAAGTTAAACAATCCTTGTAAATATTTATTGTATGTATGTACCTTACCTAAATAAAATTGTATTGTATTGTATTGTATTGTATAAATAGTTTTGATATTCCTAGAGTACGACTTAATCAATCTAGAAGTGCTCTACAAATCAAGGGACTCAGAATGTGGAATGACCTTCCCAACCATGTTAAAGACTGTACCTCTCTCAACCAGTTTAAGATAAAAACGAAGCACTACCTAATAAATTCCCTGTAACCTACCTTACCCCTCTGTTGTCAACCAATGTCTTTTTTTTCTAAATGACGCTGTTTGTCGACCGAATTGTATTTGTGCTGCTTTTTCAGCCATGTTCTCCCCCCCCCCCTTTTTAACTCTTTTTTTATTTGTTCTCAACTCATTTTATTCCTTATGCTCAATTAGTATTAAGCTTTAGTCATTTAAGTTTTTCATGCTCGAAACGCTTTGCGTAATAGTAGCTTTAGGCATTGTATGTACTAGCTCTATCTATAAATCCATCACTCTTTGTAAAATCTCTTGTATGTATGTACCTTACCTAAATAAACATTTGATTTGATTTGATTTGATTTGATTTGATTTTTGGACAGGGATAAACCTGTCTGCAGCTTCCTGGCACTTCTGGGTGACAAAATCCATCATGACCTGTACATTCTTGTCTCTAAGTTCTGTTTCCCATGGTATTCCCCTGAGGAAGTTCCTCATCTCGTCATATTTTCCTCTTCGGTAATTCAGTCTTTTTCCCTCTGATCCCATCCTTGGATAGGTTATTCCTACCTCCACCAAGTACTCAAAGGTAAGTACACTGTGGTCACTCATTCCTATTTGGGCTTCAACTTTGACTTCTCTTATTTCTGACTCATTCAGGGTGAATATCAAGTCGAGTCTAGCTGGTTCATCATTGCCTCTCACTCTTGTGGGTTTCTTGACATGCTGGCTCAGAAAATTCCTTGTTTCCACTTCCAAGAGTTTAGCTCTCCACGTATCTGCACCACCATGTGGGTCTCCATTCTCACAGTCTATCTTTCCATGGTTGAAATCGCTCATGATTAGGAGTCTTGAGCCATTCCTGCAGGCAACTGAAGCTGCTCTCTCTTATTATATTAATGGTTGCCATGTTGTTCCTATCAAACTCCTGTCTAGGTCTTCTGTCATTTAGGGGAGGGTTGTAAATGACTGCCACTATTATCTTAGGTCCACCCATTGTTATAGTTCCTGTTGTGTAGTCTTTGAACCCGTCACAGCCCGGAATTTCCATGTATGTATGAGAGTGTGTACATGTATATACAACACTAATAATTTCGTAACTAGCGTCAAAATTGTTATTTGCTTAGCTAAACGAACTAGAGGGTTCAGTTCCTGAACCAATTATGTGCCTCTGTAATTCTTTACACCACCGCCCACGGGATGGGTATGGGGTGCATAATAAAGAAAAAAATTTAATTGTACACTGGCTTTGTATATATATATATATATATATATATATATATATATATATATATATATATATATATATATATATATGTCGTACCTAATAGCCAGAACGCACTTCTCTGCCTACTATGCAAGGCCCGATTTGCGTAATAGGCCAAGTTTTCATGAATTAATTGTTTTTCGACTACCTAACCTACCTAACCTAACCTAACCTAACTTTTTCTGGTACCTAACCTAACCTAACCTATAAAGATAGGTTAGGTTAGGTTAGGTAGGGTTGGTTAGGTTCGGTCATATATCTACGTTAATTTTAACTCCAATAAAAAAAAATTGAAGTCATACATAATGAAATGGGTAGCTTTATCATTTCATAAGAAAAAAATTTGAGAAAATATATTAATTCATGAAAACTTGGCATATTAGGCAAATCGGGCCTTGCATAGTAGGCTGAGAAGTGCATTCTGGCTACTAGGTACGACATATATATATATATATATATATATATATATATATATATATATATATATATATATATATATATATATATATATATATATATATATATATGTCGTACCTAGTAGCCAGAACTCACTTCTCAGCCTACTATGCAAGGCCTGATTTGCCTAATAAGCCTAGTTTTCATGAATTAATGTTTTTTCGACAACCTAACCTACCTAACCTAACGTTTTCGGCTACCTAACCTAACCTAACCAATAGAGATAGGTTAGGTTAGGTTAGGTAGGGTTGGTTAGGTTCGGTCATATATCTACGTTAATTTTAACTCCAATAAAAAAAAATTGACCTCATACATAATGAAATGGGTAGCTTTATCATTTCATAAGAAAAAAATTAGAGAAAATATATTAATTCAGTAAAACTTGGCTTATTAGGCAAATCGGGCCTCGCATAGTAGGCTGAGAAGTGAGTTCTGGCTACTAGGTACGACATATATATATATATATATATATATATATATATATATATATATATATATATATATGTCGTACCTAGTAGCCAGAACGCACTTCTCAGCCTACTATGCAAGGCCAAATTTGCCTAATAAGCTAAGTTTTCCTGAATTAATATATTTTCTATAATTTTTTTCTTATGAAATGATAAAGCTACCCATTTCATTATGTATGAGGTCAATGTTTTTTTATTGGAGTTAAAATTAACGTAGATATATGACCGAACCTAACCAACCCTACCTAACCTAACCTAACCTATCTTTATAGGTTAGATTAGGTTAGGAAGTAGAGAAAGTTAGGTTAGGTTAGGTTAGGTAGGTTAGGTAGTCGAAAAACAATTAATTCATGAAAACTTGGCTTATTAGGCAAATCGGGCCTTGCATAGTAGGCTGAGAAGTGAGTTCTGGCTACTAGGTACGACATATATATATATATATATATATATATATATATATATATTATAACTTGGCTTATTAGGCAAATCAGGCCTTGCATAGTAGGCTGAGAAGTGGTTCTGGCTACTAGGTACGACATATATATATATATATATATATATATATATATATATATATATATATATATATATATATATATATATATATATATATATATATGTCGTACCTAGTAGCCAGAACCACTTCTCAGCCTACTATGCAAGGCCTGATTTGCCTAATAAGCCAAGTTTTCATGAATTAATTGTTTTTCGACTACCTAACCTACCTAACCTAACCTAACCTAACTTTTTCGGCTACCTAACCTAACCTAACCTATAAAGATAGGTTAGGTTAGGTTAGGTAGGGTTGGTTAGGTTTGGTCATATATCTACGTTAATTTTAACTCCAATAAACAAAAATTGACCTCATACATAATGAAATGGGTAGCTTTATCATGTCATAAGAAAAAAAATTGGGAAAATATATTAATTCAGGAAAACTTGGCTTATTAGGCAAATCGGGCCTTGCATAGTAGGCTGAGAAGTGCGTTCTGGCTACTAGGTACGATATATATATATATATATATATATATATATATATATATATATATATATATATATATATATATATATATATATATATATATATATTTGTGTGTGTGTGTGTATATGAATCCCTTTTTTTCATTGATAAGCTTAGGTATACTCAGCATTGTGCTGCTACCCTATTCTATATAACTCTACGATATTCTATATGAAGAATTACAAAGAGTAAATAAAAAAAACTGGCTATAAGTTTATCTTTTATCCGCACCTCACAGGCTTCATGAAAAAATTAACACGTAATGAATAGTATGACAATGTAGAGTTGAAAACAATGTATAACCACGAAGGAAAATTATGAAAGGAAAAAACTTAAGCACTTCCATGTTGATGAACATATCAGCCAAAGTATATTATGACGTGTTGATTATTGGTCTCCGAATGCATGATAGAACTGATGAGCTAGCCAAGACTTTTGCTCGTAAAGAGGGAATTGATTACCAACTTGGACTGCCTTTGAGCAGCCTGAAGGCAGCAATATCCCAGGAACATCAACTATATTACGGAGACTTGAGGCAAAGTGAAATTCACACCAGTTACTCCATCTATCATCATTCTATTATGCAGGAAGAACCGCACGTCTATGGGTCATCCAATAATGTTAGCAGACTTCTAGATGTTACCACTGCTAGGCTTAGGCTCGGCTACAAATACCTCTGGGAGTTTGTAACATCTGCTGATGTAGATTTGACTAAATGTAAACTCTGTCAGCAGAACTATTCGCATACTTCGCGTCATTATATAATGGAATGTGAAAAAATTGCGGAATTTAGAGATAACACCATTAATAGTGTCCAAGAATTGTGTAAGTACTTCATTCATAATGATGTGCTGCCCGAAATCTTAGTCAAGTATCCAAAATTTGCTTACTGTAGGTAATGCATGCAAATGACTGTAAAGCTGCCGCCCAGTTGGGTGGGTGTGGAGCACATGACTGTAAAGCTGCCGCCCAGTTGGGTGGGTGTGGAGCAAGACTAGTAACTGTGTGACTCACTATAGATGTAAAGTATAGTGACTGTTGTGAGCCTCTTGTTGATCACTTGTGACACAAAGATTATTGATGTGTGTATTTGTGTGGGTGATTAGATATGTATGTGTATGTATATGTGTATACGTATATATATATATATGTACATGTATATATGAGGGTGTGTACATGTGTATGCAACATTGTTAATTTTATAACTAGCGTCAAACATTGTTATTTGCTTAGCTAAACGAACTAGAGGGTTCAGTTCCAGAACCGATTATGTGCCTCTGTAATCCTTTACACCACCGCACACTGGATGGGTATGGGGTGCATAATAAAGTAAGAAATTGAATTGATTATCACGCAAGTGCTTAAGTAATTTCCTGTTTGATTTTTCATTCATGGTTATACATTGTTATATGTATATATTTTCAGATTATAATTCGTAATATGCAAATATCTCGAGTGAAATAGTGTACATCCGTATTTTTAATTTTTAATACAACATATATAATACATTTTTAAAGTATTTATTTATAATAAATAATTTAATTATTTAATTTATAATAATTTAATTATTAATAGCATTATATAGTCGATTTAATATTGAACACGTACACATAAGCGAAACGTCCAAAACTGGTGTCCGAAATGGCAAAAAAATTATTGTTGTCAATGTAAGGAGTATCTTGTATCCCAGTGGGAGAGCTGTTTCCTTCAAAAAGTGTAATCGTGTGGCATTATGTTTAAAGAAACAATTCCAAGTACATTCTTTGATTCCAAAACATGAGAATAAATACAAGTGTTAATATTAAATGACTAGATATAAACAAAAATAAGAGGTTGGAAAAATGATATGTGGAACCAGACCAAAACATTGGAACGCTCAGGTGATGAGAGGGTAAACAACCGCCGCCATTTTAGTAGCGCCCGCCGGTGAGGTCCAGCACGAGCATTAAGGGAAAACCTTGACACAAACCTTGATCATAAAGAAGAAGCACCAGCATTGACCACCAAGTGCTCACATCAAGTCTAACTCTAAGAAACAACACTCAAGCCTTGACGCTTCTCCCAACATCCGGGGGAGAAAACCTTCACACAAACTCCACCTGTCATAAAGAAGATGAAGACTCACCAGTGTCCACAGTGTCCGAAGGTATTCACCCGTCCTTCACATGTGAAGACTCACATGTTAGTGCATTCAGGTGATAAACCTCACGAGTGTCCTGAGTGTAGGAAGAGATTCAGTCGTCTTAGTGATACGAAGACTCACATGTTAGTACATTCAGGTGACAAACCACATGAATGTCCAGTGTGTGGGAAAGGATTCAGTCGTCCTGGACATATGAAGCGTCACAGGATGGTGCATGCAGATGAGAGACCTTTTCAATGTGCCGAGTGTGGCAAAAAATTTAAAGAACGTGGAACTATAATAAGGCACATGTTAGTGCATTCAGGAGACAAACCTCATGAGTGTTCAGAATGTGGAAAGAGATTTAGTCGTCTTGGAGATATGAAGACTCACATGCTAGTGCATTCAGAAGATAAACCTCATGAGTGTCCAGAATGTGGGAAGAGATTCAGTCATCGTAGAAGTATGAAGACTCACAGGATGGTGCATTCGGATGAGAGACCTTTTCAATGTGCCGAGTGTGGCAAAAAATTTAGATTACGTGGAATTATAATAGAGCACATGTTAGTGCATTCAGGAGATAAACCTCATGAGTGTCCAGAGTGTGGGAAGAGATTCAGTCGTGTTGGAAATATGAAGTCTCACATGTTAGTGCATTCAGGTGACAAGCCTTACGAGTGTCCAGAGTGTGGGAAGAAATTCAGTTGTCTTGGACATATGAAGAGGCACAAGATGATACATGCAGATAATAGGCTAAACACTTTGAGTGTGGAAGATAATTAAGAGAATGTTGAAGGATAATGAGGCACATAATGGTATATTAACTTACCTTTAATCTAACAGTGTGCTATCACAATGTCAGTTGAATGTTCTTCAGAGGTAATTATATTTCGTTTGAGAAATACACTTCACAATGAAAGGTAAAGATCTGAAGATATTTTATTATATTGTTCTTTTATGAAACTTAGATGACCAAGCAAGAACTAGAGAAGCTGTCGCTAGGAAAGCTCAAAATTACTTATAAGTATAGAAATATCTCTTTAATTTAGCAAAGGTAAAACAAGGATTTAAATGTTTTTCTTCATAGTTATGTAAATAATGTGCTTCCTTTTTTTGTTTTCTGTGGAAATTTATTTAAAATGTAATATACTCTGTAGCTAAGTTATGGACATTTTTGTTGTAATATTTTTTTTTTTTTTTTATTTAGCATTGGAGTTGGTGAAGAAGACAATCTGAGATGTATTTAAGGTGAGACCATTTGATTGGTAAGGAAATGTATATTAATCAAGGAATTTTCTCATCAGATTCATATGCAAACTGATGTCCATTTTTCATTTTTTGTTTAGGCCTATTTATGAGTTCTATTCTTGATTATAAATATTTCACCGAAGAGTATATTGAAGGCTGATTGGCATTTATAGCTGTCAGTCAAGTTAATATGAAATTTAAATTTATATTACTCTAGAAATTTATCACTCTAAATTTACCAGAAATTTATTACTCTAACCTAACTTTATCAGTTATACTGTACTGTAATTGTCTGGGAATAATATTTTACCCGATTTACCAGAGGGCCACTAACCCGAGTGGCCTCAATGAGAACAGGAAGTCGTAGGCTTGTTGAAGGTTCCCTCCCAACCATTTGCCTTCATGATTTTTTCCAGGTATATTTTGAAATTCTGCACAGTTTTGGCAGTTATGGCTTTGGTGGATAGGCAGTTCCATTGATGAATAACCCTGTTGGTGAAAATGCCTGATTCAAAGTTATATTAGCCTGGGGCCGGATTCAGGAAGGTACTTACGAAGGTTTTTCCTCTTAGCTAAGAGCGTTTTCCGTCTTAGCGCCTTCGTGGCGGCTACGTCTGTATTCAATTAACTACCCTAAGTGGAAAAACCTTCGTAAGTTCATTCCGGGATTTAAGTGTGGTTTCGACCACTCGTAGCTTTACGTAAACCGGATATAAGTCATTTTTTCTCTACTACATAACACTGGGATCGATTTATGATATTGGAACATGACCAAAATATTATAGCTGATGAATCTAGTGAAGAAGAATCCTTCGTGTTAGTTATATATGCATTCTCTGCTTGAAACTTGAAGTAAATATGTGTTTGATGATAGTAGAATTAGTTTTATAATAGCAAGATATTATACCAGTAGTTATTAAGTAAATAAACACTGGTGAACATGAAATATGAGAGAAGGTGATGAGCTCTGCCTGATGGAATCATTTACTATCACCAAATGCCCCTGTTCACCTAGTAGTAAGGGTGTACCTTAGCTATACATACCCATTTCTAATTTATTTAGTTTGGTTTTATTTTGAAATTAAATCTGGGTGAGACAAAATAAAAATATGCTGCACAAATGATGTTAGGTAAGGAAAAGGGTAAAAATGTCAAAAACTTTATTCATTGAATACTTAAAGCTATAATTATGACTATATAGACTATTAAAAAAGAGAGAGGGAAGTAGGGGTCCAAGACCTCTTCCTGTTATACAATTTGGGTGTGGAACAAGTAATTATCAAAAGAAGGCACCATGCCGGGAAGGCTATGTAGCAGTAAGGCAGTGAGGTGAGGCAGCTACTTATTTGAGAAATGCTTATTTTATTTACCTTATAAGCTGAGGCAACTTATTTTATTTGAGGAATACTCAGCTGATTCCTCTACATTTAGCATGGAACAAATTTGTGTCCAAGACCTCTTCCTGTTACTCAATTTGGCTGTGTGTAACCAAACTAGAAGTGCTCTACAAATCAAGGGACCCAGAATGTGGAATGACCTCCCGAATCATGTCAAAGGCTGTACCTCTCTCAACCAGTTTAAGAGTTAAACCAAGTACTGCCTAATTAACTCCATGTAACCTAACTTACCTCCTAAATGTCAACCCATGTCTTGCTATTTTTTAAACAACGCTGTTCACCAACATGTGCAATTGCTGATTTATGCTATGTTGACTCCCTTTTTGTATTTTTTATTCCTTCTTTCAACACAAATTATACCTAATCCCGATTACTATTAAGTTTTAGTCTAAGTGTTTTTCCCCCCACACCTTGCCCGAAATGCTATGAGTATTAGTGGCTTTAGGTATTGTATGTACTAGCTCTGCCTATAAATCCAACATTATGTTCGTAAATCAACTGTATGTACTTTTCCTGAATAAAATGTATTTATTATTTATTTTTTAATCAGTAAGTATTAAAAGAAGGCACTAAGCTGGGAAGGCTGTGTAGCACCATTGTGTGTAACAATAAACCAATTTTTTTTTAACAAATAATACACCTGTATGGGAAAACAAATCCTGTCAGCTGTAAAAATATTGATGCAGTTATTTAAATGAAAAATATAATGAAAGAAATATTACTGGTTTATTTTTATCCTATCTTTTTGTACTGTACAGTATATCCAAGGAAGTGAAAAATTGAGACATAATGCACAATTTAATGAATGATTAGCATGGATTAGCAGTTCAAAAGAAATATGACTTGTATTACATATCAACATGAGATCTTAATGATCCATGGTCAACATGATTTAATAAGGATAATACAGTACTGTATTTGTAATAATACAAACTATAATTTAAAATCTTTATTACTGATTTTTTTTATTAAGAAGATTAGGTATACACAGCAATGTGCTGCTACCCTATTCTATATGGAATATTACACAGTGTAGATAAAAAACTAGCTATAAGTTTATCTAATACTCCCATCTCACAGGATGGTTAGACATACTGTACATGGAATCAATTTAGAAAATACCAGCCTCAATACAAAAAACAAATCAACTCTGACTAAACAACTCTAAGCAATTTTCACAAGAGGTAAGCACTGAATCATGGAAACATTATATTATAATTACTCTTACCAGTTTCTACAAAACTCCTCTCAAACAATGTATTTTTAAACATGTTTAGGTATACACAGCAATGTGCTGCTTCCCTATTCTGTCCCCCTCCCCGCTCAGCTCGTTGTCGCCGTCTGGGGGCTTAGTGGGCGGCTACCGGAGTGTGATGCTCCTTGGGACAGTCCTCTGTCCTTTTCTAGCCTTGTGCTCCTGCTGCCGTCCTCTCCAATTCTGCTGGGCATCTTTTCCTTTTCCTTCTGTTTCGTTTTTCTCCCCCCTCTTCTATCTGCTTGCCGTTTCCTGCCGACCTTTTGCTCGTTCTGGTTCTTCCCTTGGACTTCTTCTACTTTGACGCCCGGGTGCTTGAGGAGGCATACTCTTGCACCCGTAGAACTGCAGTACCCGACGTCGAGAGCGAGGGGAACCTTTTATTGTCAATCCCCACTTCGTCACTGAACCCGATCTCGACGGACTGTCGGTTTCTTAAGGTGGCGTTTGTGGGGCGTATACTCACGACGCACCCCTAGGAGGCCCCGACAAGATCGGCGATAGCTTCTTGTTGGGTGTCCTGCCTCTAATTGTGGCTCCATGGTGGGTGTGGGGGCACATTCGTGAGTGAATTCTTCTTTTCGTCAAGATGACAACCCCTGCTTCGGCTTCTTCTGGTTTACCTTCTCAGGCTCGTGGGGTGGGCGACCAAGCCCCCGAGTCGGTCCGTATTGGAAGACCGGGCTCTGTAGCCTCCTCTGCATTGGGCCCCGACCTTGCTCCTCCTTTGGCCTCTCTGACTCCTTCCTCTGGCTCCCCTCCCTCCTCTGTGGTTGGGTCGAGCCCCAAGCCCCCAGTGGTGACTACCTCGTTCCCTGGCGCGGCTCCTTCTCTGGTTGTAACTTCTGCACCTTTTAACCCTTCTCTCTCTGGGGGTTCTCACCGCCGTCCTCGTCACGGCCGCCCTCGCTCGATTCCTTCCAGTTCTGCTACCTATCAAGCCTTGTTTGGTCCCGCTTCGTGGGCCAAATATTTTGATCTCCTCCCTCTTGATTCTGCGCCTCCTGACGATTTCTCCCTCCATCGACATCTCATTGATTCCGTGGATGCCTCCATTACTTTCAACCCCACTCGTCTCGGTACACGTGTCGTTGCTGCTCCTTCTCAGGATGCTGCTTCCCGCTTGGCTGCCTTATCCTGCCTTGGCGAGACCCCCGTTCGGGTCTCGAAGAACGCTCAGTTGAATGCCAGTGTTGGCACTATTTTGCTCCCGCCCCATGTTGCGACCGGTGTTCGGGACCTGCGCGACTGCCACGACGATATTCGACATATCCTCGCTGCCCAGGGCCATTCTATTCTCCAGGTGGACACGTTTACTCGTCCCCCTCGTGGTAGTCGCCGTCAACCCCTCCGGGTTGTGAAGATTACCTTTGATGGTAGGACCCTTCCACCCTCTGTCATTCTTGCTGGTGCCAGGTGCTCTGTCCAGGAGTACATTCCTTCTCCTCGGCTCTGCAACAAGTGCTGGAGGTTTGGGCATGGTGCCCTCCGCTGCTCCGGGACTGTCTCTCTCTGTCCTTTGTGTGGTGGCGAAGGTCACTCTAAGTCGGAGTGCGCTTCTCCCCAGGCTCGTTGCCTCAACTGCGGTGAGGCCCATCCTACCTTCTCCCGTGCGTGTGTCCATTACAAGCTTGAAGCAGCCGTCCTCAACTTGAAGCACCGGGAGCGTTTATCTTTTCCTGAGGCGAGGCGCCAGGTTCGCCGGCTCCCGCCTTATGCTAATATCTCTTATGCTCGCGTGTTGCGCTCTTCCTCTCCTCGTCCTTCTCGCCTTCCTCAGACTCACAACCGTTTCCGGGCCTTGGACCCTGATGCGCCCACCGCCCCCTCCTCTGTCCCTTTGGGTTCTCTCCCGAAGGATCCTCCTCCTGGTCCTCTGTCTGGGGTTCCCCTTCTTTCTACCCGGTCTGTCGTGTCTTCTGTGTCCTCTTCCTCGTCCCCCTCCGATCCTCCTTCCCATCCTCTTCCTCCATCTGTCGGCTCTCCCCACCGCCTGTCGGTGCGGGAGGATGTCCATCGCTCTCCTAACGGCCGTCGTGTGTGCTCTCGTTCGGCTTCTCCTGTTGAGACACTGGAATCCGTTGCCCGGTACGTAGTTGCTGGGACACCGGTCTCTTTAAGTCAGAAGCGTAAGCCTGGCTCCTCTCCTTCCTCTTCCCCGGCGGGTAAGAAGGCTTCGCTTTCTTCCTCAGCTCCTCCTTCTGGCTCTGTTGCTCCTTCCCCTCCCGTTTCAGTGCTTGCGCCCCCTGTTCCTGCTATGGAGGTTTCTTTGGCCCCTGCTTCCCTTTCGGTTGCTGCTCTTGCTGGGGTGCGCTCCCCTCTTTCTACTCCCCCTCTTCCTGCTGCTGTCCTTGACTGCTCCTCTCCGTTGTCTCCTCCTCTTCCTCCTCCGGACCCTGCCCGCCCGCCTCTGATCTGTTCTCCCGTTTCCTTCCCTCCGTCTTTACTCAGTTTACCCATGCCCCCTAACCCTGACTTTGCTGACCCTGATCCCGACCCTGATATTCTTTAACGTGCTCTGTTGCTCTTTCGCCTTTGTTTCTTCCCTGTTCTCTGTTTTTGTCCTTTCTCTTCTCGTCGTTGTCCATTCTTCAATGGAACGTTCAAGGTTATTACGCCAATTTCCTCGAACTCCAACTTATGATTTCGCGGTTTTCACCCCTTTGTGTCTGTCTCCAGGAGCCAATGCTTGGTGCTCGTCCTGGTCGTTTTCGTGGCTATTCCTTTCTCTCCCCCCCCCCAGCCATTGCTGGGGCTTCTAATTCTTCTGCTCTCTTGATTCGGGCTGATGTTCCCTTTGTTCCTTTACTTTTTCCTTCGCCTCTCCATTGTTCTGCTGCTCGTATCTTTGTGGGGAAATGGTACACAGTTTGTTCCATTTATCTCCCCCTGAGTGTCCCGCTCTCTCTTCCTGATTTGAAACACCTCCTAGACTCCTTGCCGGAGCCTGTGCTCCTGCTGGGTGACTTCAATTGTCGTCATTCTCTTTGGGGTGACTTTCTGACGAATACCCGGGGTCGCCTCCTTGAGCCGTTTCTCCTCTCTTCTTCCCTGTCTCTTCTGAATTCTGGTGAGCCCACTCATTTGGACTCTCGGACTCGCACCCTTTCTTGTCTTGATCTTTCTCTCTGCTCTTCTTCTCTTTACTTAGATTTCACGTGGCAGGTTCTTGATGACCTCCATGGAAGTGATCATTTCCCCATCCTTGTTTCCTTTTTCTCTTTTCGCCCTTCCCTCTCTTTCCCTAGGTGGCAGTTTGCTAAGGCGGACTGGACCCTATTTTCCCTCAGTGCTACTCTCTCTGACCTCTCCCTTCTGCCCCTCTCTCGCGCTCTCCTCCTTTTTCATGACACTGTCTTCAACGCTGCCCTCCTCTCTATTCCTCGCTCTTCCTCTCGGGGTCCACGGAAGTGCGTTCCCTGGTGGAATGCGGACTGTGCTCGGGCTGTCCGCTGTAAGCGTGCAGCCTGGAAGAGGCACCGCCGTAGGCAGACGACCGATTCTTTTCTTTTCTTTCGGAAAGCGAGTGCGGTGGCCCGTAGGGCCATCCGTACGGCTAAACGTGAATGTTGGGCATCTTATGTCTCAACAATTACGTCTGAAACCCCTCTGGCCCAGATCTGGAAGCGTATCCGCAAGATAGCGGGTAAGTTCGTTCCCGATGTTTCACCGGTCCTTCACCTCCATGATACTCTTGTGGCGGACCCGTTGCAGGTCGCTTCCGAACTGGGTTCCCACTTTTCTTCTGTTAGCTCTGGTCTTCATCTTCCCCAATCTTTCCTTCTTCGTAAACCTGTCCTTGAGTCTCGTCCTTTAGATTTCTGCACTCATCTTCAGCTTCCCCATAATGATCCCTTCTCTCTCTCTGAACTTCGTTCTGCCCTGGCCCTCTGTGGTTCTACGGCGGCGGGCTCCGATGGTATTCATTATGAGATGCTTCGCCATCTCCCTCCGAGCACGTCTCAGTATTTACTGAGTCTGTACAATCGGATCTGGGAGTCGTCGTCAGTCCCTGAGGACTGGCTCGATGCCGTTGTCCTCCCTGTTCGCAAACCGGGGTCTCTGGGTACTTCCCCTAAGGACTTTCGCCCTATTGCTCTCACAAGTTGTGTCTGCAAACTCTTTGAACGTATGGTTAACGTTCGTCTGATGTGGTTCCTGGAACACCATCACCTCCTCTCCCCTTCTCAATTTGGTTTCCGCAAGTGCCGCAGCACGACAGATGTCCTGGTGAACTTGGAGGTCTATATTCATACTGCTTTTGCTGCGAAGACCTCCGTTGTTGCCGTCCTTTTTGACCTAGAAAAGGCTTACGACACCACTTGGCGTTATCATATCCTATCTCAACTTCATTCTTTTGGCCTTCGTGGTCATCTCCCTCTCTTTCTCCGCAGCTTCCTCTCTCGTCGTTCCTTTCGGGTGCGCCTTGGTACCGCTCTCTCTCCCTCTTTTCAGCAATACGAAGGTGTGCCCCAGGGTAGTGTTCTGAGCACTACTCTTTTTCTGGTTGCCCTTAATGGTCTTCTTTCCTCTCTTCCTTCTGGTGTCTTCTCCGCTCTCTATGTCGATGATCTTACCCTGTGTTGTCAGGGTGATGATTCGCCTTTCCTTCAACGCCGGCTTCAACTTGCCATTGATGCCGTGTCGTCTTGGGCCACAGGTCATGGCTTCAAGTTCTCTACTTCTAAGACTTGTGCCATGACTTTTACGCGGAAACGGGTTGTTGTTCGTCCCTCTTTGTCACTTTATGGTCTTCCCCTTGAATACAAAGATTCCGCGAAGCTTTTGGGGTTATTCCTTGACACTCGTTTGTCTTGGTCTCCCCATATCTCTTACCTCCGTGTTGAGTGCTCTAAGGCCCTTACCCTCCTTCGGGTCTTGTCCCATACTTCTTGGGGGGCAGATAGGCGCACTCTCCTTGCTTTACATTCCTCTCTCGTCCTGTCTAAGCTCGATTATGGTTGCCCTGCTTACTCGTCTGCTTCTCCTTCTACTCTTCGCCGTCTTGATGCTTTGCACCATACTGGGTTGCGTCTCAGTTCTGGTGCCTTTCGTTCGACTCCCATCCTTAGCTAGTTTGTTGACACTGGCTTCCTGTCTCTCCAGGACCGCCGTGATCGCTACTGTCTTCGCTATCTTGCGCGGTCCTTGCAACATCCTTCCTCTCGCCTCTGTCGTGCTTTAACTTTTACCCCTCCTGCGGTTCCTGTTCCTCTTCACCACCTCCCTCTTTCTGTCCGGTTATCTCGCCTACAGGATTCTCTTTCCGTTCGTATTTCTGATGTTTCTCCTCGTGTTGTTCCTTCTTTGCCCCCGTGGAGGGTCCCTCTTCCGCGGTTTTGTACATCCTTGACCCGTATCACTAAAGCTTTTACCCCTCCTATGGTTCTAAAACGCCTTTTCCTCGAGCACTTTTCTTCTCACTCCCGCTCCGTTTCTGTCTTCACCGATGGGTCTAAGTCAGCGGTCGGTGTTGGCTACTCTGTTGTTTTTCCTGATCGCACTTATATGTGTCGCTTGCCTCCGGAGACTAGCATCTTTACAGCGGAACTTTATGCTATTCTCTATGCTCTCCGTCTCCTGCTTTCTCGTTGTCAGTCTTCCTTTGTGGTTGTTGTTGACTCTCGTAGTGCCCTCATGGCTCTCGGGTCCTTTAATCTGGTTCATCCAGTAGTTGTCGAGATCCAGCATTGGCTGTTTCTCGTTCACAGTAAATTTAAGTCGGTTGAGTTTTGTTGGGTTCCCAGCCATATTGGTGTGTCTTTAAATGAGCGTGCGGATGCTGCTGCCAAGGAAGCTGTCCGCTCTTGTCCCATCTCTCGCAAAGGCATTCCGTATTCCGACTTTTACCCGGTTATCTATTCCTCAGTCCTTACCCGTTGGCAGGCTTCTTGGTTGTCTGTTACTGGTAACAAGCTACGTACTCTTAAATGTTGTGTTTCCTCGTGGCCGTCCTCCTTCCACCGTAACCGGCGGTGGGAAACAGCTCTGGCGAGGTTGCGTATTGGCCATACTCGCTTAACCCATGGTCACTTGATGGAGCGCCGCCCTGCTCCTTATTGTCCTAGTTGCATTGTCCCTCTTACGGTCGTGCATGTCCTTCTTGAATGTCCTGACTTCCAGGACGAGCGTGTGTCTTGCTTTCCGACCGCCCCTCGCGGTCACCTGTCCCTCGATAGAATTCTTGGTGACTCGGATACTTTTGATATCGTTCGCCTTATGCGTTTTTGTTCTCGTATTGGCATCCTTGGTGATATTTAGCGCCCTCTGATTATTTTGCGTACTTGATGGTGCTACATAGCCTTCCCGGTTTGGTGCCTTCTTTTGATAATTACTTACTTACTTCCCTATTCTGTATAAAGGACCACACAGTGTAGATCAAAAACCAGCTACAAGCTTACCCAACATCCTCACCTCACAGGATGGCCAGTCATACATAGAATTAGGAGAGAACAAAATACTTAATGCTGATCTATTAGCCTCCACTGGCAAAATCTGGGTGCAGCACAAGAATATCTTCCAATATTCCTGAGTGTATGAAGTAATTACAGAGCTCAAAATACCTCATACCATTTGGTATGAAGTCACTGATAACAGGACAATCACAGATATAGTGTTGGAGAGTATGTTCTCTCAAGTAGGACTGAAAACAGATGTTTTTTTTTCCACCAAGAGGGCTATAAACCCATGGAACCGCCTACCCGCTGAAGCCGTAAATGCCAAATTCCAGCAAAAAAATATCATTAAGACAATTGGCGGGCCCTTTAACAAGCTGCCGGCTTTCTGTCCTCTTCGAGGTCACTAGATAGTTAGTGGCCCTTGGGTAAATTCAGTAAATATATACAATAATTTTCAGCTCATCTTCTGAGCAACAAGGACAGCTACACTGTATCTCTTAGAATTACGTAGGTAAACAACAAATGTAACATATTTGTTTACTACAATGTCGGTGCTGGCTGTAGAAGTTGAAAAAACATTGTTTTACTTTGAAATATACTAATTTTATAAGAATATTCGACGTAAATAGGAGGCAGTAGAGCTCCGATAAGCCAGCGCTAAATCTTCAATATGAAGAATGTTGCTGCTCTCTGATTGGCCAAACGAAACACAGTAGTGACCTCTATCGGCACGCAGGTGAACCAACAATTTTCTTCCTAAGTATACCTTATTGAATCGCACCTAAGCATCTTCTTAGGGCGCACTTAGGAACCTTCGTAGCAAACCCACTTACGAAGAAATACACAGAGCTTCCTGAATCTAGGTCCTGATTGGCAATTATATTAGCCTGACTCAGTTAATATAAAAAAATTATATCAAAGAGATATTTATTTATGTTGTGGTGCTTGTGGGTTCTATTACATCTATCAATAGTTTCAGATCAGGGTTAGCATTTATTTATTTATTTATTTATTTATTTATTTATTTATGCATATACAAGAATGTACATAAGGAATGTGAGGATACAAATATGGTAATTACAGTCTTGTAAAGCCACTAGCACGTGCAGCGTTTCGGGCAGGTCCTTAATCTAAGAAAATTTTAAGGAGGTAAATACTTGCAAAATTTATAGACAAAAAAATGATAACAGTTACATGAAATAAAAAAAAAAGATGAGAGAAAATTGTAGGTACAGTATATTAAAGCACATGGTAGCTAAGATTGATTGCAATGACAGCTTGAATGGTAGTTGACAAAAATTGGTAGGCACAATACAGCAGAAACAATATAAAATTGATTGCAATGACAGCTTGAATGGTAGTTGACAAAAATTGGTAGTCACAATACAGCATATGGCTAGCACATAAAAGAAGACAGCAATGAACACAATGATAAGGTTGTTTGATATTACATAAAAATTAGGAGATTGGGTAACACTAGGTACAGAGCAAATTTAAAGCTCAGTGTAGGAAACTTAAGAAGATGAAGTTAGGTACTTTTTGGTTTTGCTTTTAAATAAGGCAAAAGTTTTACAGTTTTTCAATTCACTAGGGAGTGAGTTCCATAGACTAGGTCCCTAATTTGCATAGAGTGTTTACACAGATTAAGTTTGACCCTGGGGATATCAAAGAGATATTTATTTCTGGTGTGGTGATAATGGGTCCTATTACATCTGTCCAGGGAGAGTTTCAGAGCATGGTTTGCATTTAAGAACAGGGTTTTGTAAATGTAGTTGACACAAGAGAATGTGTGGAGGGAGTTAATATTTAGCAAGTTTAGGGATTTAAACAAGGGAGCTGAGTGTTGTCTGAAAGCAGAGTTAGTTATTATTCTGATAGCAGATTTTTGCTGTGTGATGATGGGCTTAAGGTGGTTTGCAGTGGTAGACCCCCATGCACAGATACCATAATTAAGATAGGGGTAGATTAGTGCATAATATAGTGAGAGGAGAGCAGAGTTAGGAACATAATATCTGATTTTGGAGAGTATACCAACTGTCTTAGAGACTTTCTTAGTTATGTGTTGAATGTGGGTTTATTTTAGGTTGAATTTAGGAACAAGGTTTTGTATTGTAAATAGCACAAGAGAATGTGTACAGCGAGTGTATATGTAGCATGTTCAGGGATTTAAACAGAGAGGTTGTGTGTTTTTTGAAGACCGTTTTATTGTTCTGATAGCAGATTTTCCTTGGGTGATGATTGGCTTGAGGTAATTTGCAGTGGATGAATGAACCACATGCATAGATACTGTATGTTGAGATACCAACCCTAATTTACAAATAAAGCCTGTAGATTTTTAGCTCCAGCCATTGCATTGCTCTACAACAAATTATTTGAACTCTAAACCTTTCCTGATATTTTGAGAAAAAAAAACAAGAGTAACCCTAGTCCATAAAAGCAGCAATCTCACTGAAGTCAACAATTATAGACCAATATCAATTCTGCCGATTTTGTCTAAAATATTTTAAAGACTTAATTTACATGCAGCCTTACTCCTGTTTATATTAAGGTCTTGCCATAATGGCTTCAGGCCCAAAAAAGGACCAATCATGCCTGGTTAGTTTGATTAATTTCATATATGCAGCTCTTGGAAAAAATGAGTACCTTATTCATTTATTTGTTGACCTACATAAGACTTTTTGACACTGTAAACACAAAAACTTTCTTAAATTGCAACATGACGGAGTAAGAAGTCACTCCCTCCAATACCTACAATCTTACCTCAGTGACAGACTCCAGTATATCTCTGTGAATGATTCCAATTTTCCCACTCTACCCATTAACACTGGTGTCCAACCGGGCAGTATTCTTTGCCCTCTCGTCTTTTTCATCTCTTCCCTCCCTTTCCAGCCCATTTCCATTTTGAGGGGGCTTGGTTGGCGGATGCTAGAGTGTGATGCTCCATGGGACAGTGTCCTCAGTCCTTTTGAAGCCTTATACTCCTGCTGCCTTCTTCACTAATTGTGCTGAATGCTTTTTCCTACTAAGTTTAATTTTTCCTTCCCAATTCTCCTTTTTAATTGCTATTTCCCAGCGACTTTTTGCTATTCTTGATCATTCTTTTAGATGTCGTCTTCTGTTTTGACACTGGGTGTTAGGTGAGGCACAGTCTCTCGCCCGTAAAACTGTGGTACCCGAAATTGTTGAGCAAAGGGACACTTTTATTGTCACTCTTTTCCTTCATTGCTGAGCCCAATCTTGATGGACTGATGGTTCTTAAAGTGGTGATTGCAGGGCATATATCCACGATGCACCCCTGGGGGGAGCCCACGTCTTATCAGGTGTCCTATCTTCTAATTGTGGCGCCATGGTGGGTATGGGGGCTTGTTTGTTGATGAAATGATTACCTGTTCATTTACATGCTGATATCTGACCCTTATTGTTAACTTCTCAGACGTGGGGTGGGAGACCAGGCCCCCGAGTCGGACTGTGATGGAAAGCCGGGCTCTGTAGCCCCCTGCTACTTTGGTCCCAGACCAAGCAGGTCCGGACTTTCCCTGCTTGATACCCACTTGATGGTGTTTTGGGAGTTCTTCTAGTCCCCAAGCCCGACCCAAGGCCAGGCTTGACTTGTGAGAGCTTGTTCTACCAGTCCCGACTATCTCTGCTCCCCTTCTACCTCTGTGGCAGGGTTGAGCCCCAAGCCCCCAGTAATGACCACCTCATCACATGGAGTGGCTTCATCTCTCATTGTAACAACTGCGCCTTTTACCCCCCCTCTTACTGGGGGTGCTCGGTGCCGTCCTCTCCGCAGTCACACTCACACGATTCCTTCCGGTTCTAATACCTTCCAAGCTTTGTTTGGTCCTGCTACATGGACTAAGTATTTTAATCTCGGTCATGTTAATTCTACTCGTCCTGATGATTTATTCATCCATAAACACCTAGTTGATACCTGGTTGATGGGGTTCTGGGGGTTATTCTACTCCCCAAGCCCGGCCCGAGGCCAGGTTTGACTTGTGAGAGTTTGGTCCACTAGGCTGTTGCTTGCAGCAGCCCACAGGCCCACATACCCATTGCAGCCCGGTTGGTCCGGCACTCGTTGGAGGAAACTATCTAGTTTCCTCTTGAAGATGTCCACGGTTGTTCCGGCAATATTTCTTATGCTCGCTGGGAGGATGTTGAACAACCATGGACCTCTGATGTTTATATAGTTCTCTCTAATTGTGCCTATGGCACCCCTGCTCTTCACTGGTTGTACAGTACTCTGCATTTTCTACCATATTGTTCACTCCAGTATGTTGTTATTTTACTGTGCAGATTTGGGACCTGGCCCTCCAGTATTTTCCCACTTGTATATTATTAGATATTTCTCCCATCGTCTTTCTAGCGAGTAC
The DNA here is from genome assembly GCF_040958095.1 of Procambarus clarkii. Classification (NCBI taxonomy): domain Eukaryota; kingdom Metazoa; phylum Arthropoda; class Malacostraca; order Decapoda; family Cambaridae; genus Procambarus; species Procambarus clarkii. The sequence continues at coordinate 13,609,545 of NC_091184.1, read as the reverse complement.
ATTCGGAGAGCTTTGAGACGATCCCTATAATTTAGATGCTTTATCTCGCTTATGTATCCCGTATATGTTCTCTGTACTCCCTCTATTTCAGCAATCTCTCCTGCTCTAAATGGGGAAGTGAGTACTGAGCAGTACTCAAGATGGGACAGCACAAGTGATTTGAAGAGTACAACCATTGTGATGGGATCCCTGGATTTGAAAGTTCTCGTAATCTATCCTATCATTTTCCTGGCTGCCGCAATATTTGCTTGGTTATGCTCCCTAAAATTTAGGTCATCAGACATCATTATTCCCAAATCCTTTATATGTTTCTTTCCTACTATGGGCAAATTAGATTGTGTTTTGTACCCTGTATTAAGTTTAAGGTTCTCAATTTTACTGTATCTTAGTACCTGGAATTTATCGCTGTTAAACATCACGTTATTTTCTGTAGCCCGGTCGAAAACTTTATTAATATCTGCTTGTAGTTTTTCAATATTTTCAGCAGAGGTAATTTTCATGCTGATTTTTGTGTCATCTGGAAAGGATGATACAAAGCTGTGCCTTGTATTTGAGTCTATATCTGATATGAGAATAAGGAAAAGCAATGGTGCAAGGACTACCTTGAGGTACTGCAGCTTTTAACTGCTCTTGGACTCGATTTTATATGGTTAACTGTTACTCTCTGTGGTCTGTTCGACAGAAAACTGAGTATCCAGCGTCCTACTTTACCAATTATTCGCAGTGACCTCATTTTGTGTGCTATCACTTCATGGTCACATTTATCGAATGCCTTTGCGAATCTGTGTATACTGCATCTGAACTCTGTTTTTCTTCTAATGCCTCAGTGATTTTGTCGTAATGGTCAAGTAGCTGTGAGAGGCATGATCTTCCTGCTCTAAATCCATGTTGGCCTGGATTGTGGAGGTCATTGGTCTCCATGAAACTAGTGACCTGACTCCTGATCACTCTCTCAAATACAGTAATTTTATTATGTGGGACGTAAGTGCAACTGATCTATAATTCTTTGCCAATGCTTTGCTACCTCCCTTGTGTGGAGGGGCTATGTCTGCTGCTTTAAGCGCATCTGGTATCTCCCCCGTGTCCAAGCTCTTTCTCCACACTATACTGAGTGCCTGTGCTACTGGCACTTTGAATTTCATTATAAATATTGAATTCCATGAGTCTGAACCCGGGGCTGAGTGCATGGGCATATTGTCAATTTCTCTTTCAAAACCTGCCACGCTCGTGTTGATATCAATTATATTTACAGGGGTTTGTATATCACGCATAAAGAAGTTGTCTGGATCTTCCACTTTCATGCTGTGTATCAGGGTGCTAAACATGTCCTCATATTGCTTTTTTAGGATTTCACTAATTTCTTTGTCATCCTCAGTGTATGAACCCTCACTAGTACGAATAGGTCCAATACTGGCAGTGGTTTAGATTTAGCATATGTGAAGAAATATTTTGAGTATTTCTTTATTTTTTGAATTGCTTTCTGTTTTAGTTGCCTTTCGTCAAGTTGATATGAATGCTTCAGTCTGTTCGATTTCTTCAATCTCCCTGTTTAAATTATTCCTTCTTTGTATGGAAAGTCTTGTCTGCTTCAGCACTTATGTTAACTTTTTTCTTCTTCTGTAATGTCGTCTGTGTTCTCTTTCTACGTTGGACCTTGTGTAGGATTTTTATTACTTAAACATTTTCCCATTGAATGTTGTAAGCTCCTTGTTTATTTTCTCCGAGTCTATCCTTTTATTATTAAAATTTAATTTGTTGAATAGCCCTTCTCGCTTGTTGTTTCTCTTGGGCCTACTACCGTTATTAATGTTAGTTTCCACTTCAATGAGCAATGATATTGTTCGTGAATATGAGGTCCAGCGTGTTCTCATTCCTAATCGGTTCTGTAATCTGCTGACTGAGCGAGAATTTGTCACAGAATCTCAGTAGTTCTCTGACCTGTGATTGGTTATTTCCAGGTTGATTTCATGCTATAGTATTACTGTTTACTATTCTCCATTGTAAACTGGGTAGATTGAAGTCTCCAAGGAAGATAATATCTGGTACTGGGTTTGCTAGGTTACCAAGGCTATTTTCTATTTTGTGGATCTGCTCAGTGAATTCCTGAACTGTTGCATCTGGCAGTTTGTATATTAGAATAATAATTAGATTTATATTCTCTACCTTGATTCCAAGTACCTCTACCACCTCATTGGTCAAGTTCAGGAGCTCTGTGCATTCCAGCTCCTCTTTAATATACAGACCTACTCCTCCACTTGACCTAATTACTCCTACTCTAGTTGATTTGGTGGATACCTTTGTCACTTTTAACCCCACCCATACTGGTACACGTGTTGTTGCAGCTCCTTCTCGGGAAGCAGCTGTCCACTTAGCCTCGTTGTCCTGCATTGGGGAGACACCGGTTCGAATATCAAAAAATGCCTGGTTAAATAAATGCCAGGATTGGCACAGTTATTCTCCCATACCATGTAGCGACTGGTGATAAGGAACTTAAAGACTACCATAATAAACATGTCCTTGAGGCCCAAGGCCATTCTATCCTCCTTATTAATATGTTACTCGCTCTCCCTCGTGGTCGTTGTGGCCAGTCTCTTTGTGTAATGAAAATCACTTTTGATAGGTCCTTTCCGTCTTCCGTAACTCTTGGTGCCAGATGCTGTATTCAGGAGTACATCTGCTCTTCTCGCCTCTTCCCTCTGTGGTGTCACCTTGTCATGGTGAGGGGCTCATGTACACCACCCTGGGACTAGTGAGGGTTGCCTTTGCCCCCTCTCCTGTCCCCTCTTTGTGTGTTGTACATGCAGATGGGCACCACGTAGGGGGCTTGTGAGCCATCGGACTGCCCGCTGGAGGGGTAGCCCTGAGTGGATGGCTGGGTGTCCAGGCTGGGGCAATAGGGGGAGTGGGGTCTTTGCACCAGTGTGGGAGAATGAACTATGCAGTAGGACTCCTTGTTAAAAAGGGGGGGAGGCACCGCTGGGGACGATGCACCCTTCCTGCACTGGCCCGCGCTCAGCCTCCCTGGCTGCCCTGGTAGGTGGTATCCTTTGGTTCCAGGCCCCAAACTTTTAGAAAGACTGCTGCATGGATAATGAAACGACTTCTCTTTCCCAGGCTCATGGAGGGTGGGTGACCAGGCCCCTGAGTCGGACTGTGCTGGAAGACTGGGCTCTGTAGCCCCCGCTACATTGGGCCCAGACTGGACTACTCCCCCGCTCCCCTTCCTCTTCTGTGGTTGGGTTGAGCCCCAAGCCCCCTGTGGTGACTACCTCGTCCCCTAGTACGATTCCATCTCTCATTGTGACTACTGCACCTTATGACCCCCCTCTCTCTCTCTAGAGGGTTCTCACCACCGTCCCCGCCATGGCTGCTCTCGCATGCTTCCTTCCCTTACCAATTCATACCATGCCTTGTTTGATCTTGCTACGTGGACTAAGTACTTTGACCTCCATCATTTAGATTCTACTCCTGACAATTTCTCCCTCCATAGGCACCTTGTTGATTCAGTAGATGCCTCTGTTACTTTTAACCCCACCCATCTCGGTACGCATGTTGTTGCTGCTTCTTCTTGGGATGCAGCTGTCCACTTGGCGCCTTTGTCCTACATTGAGGTGACCCCCCTGTTCGGGTCTCCAAGAATGCTCAGTTAAGTGCCAGTGTTGGCACTGTTCTCCTCCCACACCATGTTACAACCGGTATTAGGAACCTCAAGGACTGCCACGAGGATATTAAACATGTCCTCGAGGCTCAAGACCATTCTGTTCTCCAGATTTACACGTTCACGACCCCCTCGTGGCCGTCGCCGTCTGTCCCTTCGGCTTGTGAAAATTACCTTTGATGGTTGGACACTTCCGCCCTCTGTTATTCTTGCTGGTGCCAGATGCTCCATTCAGGAGTACATACCCTCTTCTCGGCTTTGTAATAAATGCTGGAAGTTCGGACATGGTGCCCTCAAATGCTCCAGTATTCTCTCTCTGTCTGCCCTATGTGTGGGAACGAAGGTCACTTTAAGTCGGAGTGCACTTCTCCCCAGGCTCGCTGCCTCAATTACGGTGATGCCCACCCTACCTTCTCTCGCGCGTGTATCCATTACAAACATGAGGCAGCTGTCCTCAACTTGAAGCACTGGGAACATTTGTCTTTTCCTGAGGCGAGGCGCCAAGTTCACCATCCCCCTCCTTCCCCTTTCGCTGGGGTTTCTTACGCTCACGTGTTGCACTCTTCCTCTCCTCGTCCTTCCCACCTTCCTCAGTCTCACAACAGTTTCCAGGCCTTAGACCCAGATACGCTCACCGCCTGCTCCCCTGTTCCTTTACATTCTGACCCGAAGGGTCCCCCTCCTGGTTCTCTGTCTGGGGTTCCCCTTCTTTCTACCCAGTCTGTCATGTCTCCTGTGTCTTCTTTCTCAACTCCCTTTGATCCTCCTTCCCATCCTTCTCCTCTCTCTCTTAGCTCTCCACGCCGCCTGTCTGTGCAGGCTGATGTCCATCCTTCTCCTAGTGATCATCGTGTTGTTCGCTCTCATTCTTCTTCTGTTGAGACGTTTGAGTCTGTTGCCCAGTACGTTGCTGCTGGAACACCTGTCTCTGAGTTAGAAGCGAAAGCCTGGCTTATCTCCTTCCTCCTCCCTGGCTGGTAAGAAAGCTTCACTTTCATCCTCGCCCCCTACCTCTGACTATCACTCCACCTCTCCCATTTCGGTGGTCGAGCCCCCTGTTCCTGCTTTGGAGGTTTCTTTGGCCCCTGCTACCCTCTCGGTTCCTGCCCTTGCTGAGGTGTGCTCCCCGGTTTCTGCCCCTCCTGCTGTCCTTGACAGTCCCTCTCGGTTGCCTCCTCCTCTGGACCCTGCTCATCTGCCTGTGGTCTGTCCTCCCACTCCCTTCCCTCCATCTTTACTCAGTTTACCCATGCCCACTATCCCTGACTTCGCTGACCCTGATCCTGATCCTGCACTTCTTTAACATGCTGTGTTCCATTTTAACCTTTTTTCTTCATTGTTCTCTGTTCCTGTCCTTTCTCTTTTTGTCGATGTCTATTCTTCAATGGAATATTCATGGATATTACGCCAATTTCCATAAACTCCAACTTTTGATTTCACAGTTTTCGCTCCTTTGTGTCCGTCTCCAGGAGCCGATGCTTGGTGCTCGTCCTGGTCGCTTCCGTGATTATTCCTTTCTCTCCCCCTGCCCCCCCCCCCCCCTTCAGATTTTGCTGGGACCAATAACTTTTCTGCTTTTGATTCGTTCTGATGTTCCCTTCATCCCCTTACTTTTTCCATCACCTCTCCAATGTTCTGTTGCCCGTGTCTTTGTGCGTAAATGGTACACAGTTTGTTCCATTTATCTCCCCCCAAATGTGCCCCTTTCTCTTCCCGATCTTAAACACCTAGTGGACTCCTTGCCAGAGTCTGTGCTGCTGCTGGGTGATTTCAGTTGTCGACATACCCTCTGGGGTGATGTTCTGACAAGCACCCGGGGTCGCCTTCTCGAACCGCTCATCCTCTCTTCTTCCCTGTCTCTAAGGAATTCTGATGAGCCCACTCATTTGGACTCTTGGACTGCACCCTTTCCTGTCTTGATTTTTTCTTTGCTTGTTGTCACTTTACTTGAATTTCACATGGCAGGTTCTTGATGACTTCCATGGCAGTGACCATTTCCCCATCCTTGTTACCTTTTTTCTTTTCACCCTCCCCTCTCCTTCCCTAGGTGGCGGTTTGCCGAGGCTGACTGGCATCAATTTACCCTCTGTGCTACTCTCTCCGACCTCTCCATTTTGCTTCTCCCTCGCGCCCTCCTCCTTTTTCATGACACCATCTTCAATGCTGCCCTCCACTCTATTCCTCGCTCTACCTCTCAGGAAACATGGAAGTGCGTTCCCTGGTGGAATGTGGACTGTGCTTGGGCTGTCTGCTATAAGCGTGCAGCCTGGAAGAGACATCGCTGCCGGCAGATGGCTGATTCTTGTCTTTTGTTTCGGAAGGCGAGTTCAGTGGTCCGTAGGACCATCTGTACAGGTAAACGTGAGTGTTGGAGGTCTTATGTTTCCACCATTACGTCCGAAAATACTCTGCCGCAGATCTGGAGGGGTATTCGCAAGATAGTGGGTAAGTTTGCTTCTGATGTCTTGCCGGTCCTCCACCTCCGTGGTACTCTTGTGGTGGACCCGTTGCGACCAAACTGGGTTCCCACTTTTCGTCTGTTAGCTCTGGTTCTCATCTTCCTCAATCTTTCCTTCTTCATAAGCCTGTTCTTGAATCTCGTCCTTTAGATTTCTGCACTCATCTCAGCCTTCCTTATAACGATCCCTTCTCTCTCTCTGAACTTAAGTCTGCCCGGTCCCTCTGTGGTTCTATGGCAGTAGGTTCCGATGGCATTCATTATGAGATGCTTCACCATCTCCCTCTATGCATGTCTCGGTATTTACTGAGTCTGTATAATCGGGTCTATGAGTCGTCTTCAGTACCTGAGGACTGGGTCGATGCCGTTGTCCTACCCGTCCTCCCTGTTATGTTTCCAGGGTCTCTCAGGACATTCCCTAAGGACTTCCACCCTATTGCCCTCATGAGTTGTCTGCAAACTCTTTTTAACGTATGGTTAATGTCTGTCTGATGTGGTTTTTAGAACACTAACCACCTCTCCCCTTCTTAATTTGGTTTTCGCAAGTGCCGCAGCACAACAGATGTCCTGGCAAACTTGGAGGTCTATATTCGTACTGCTGTTGCTGCGATGACCTCTGTTGTTGCCGTCTTCTTTGACCTGGAAAAGGCTTACGACACCACCTGGAGATATCATATTCTGTCACAACTTCATTCATCTTGCCTTCGTGGTAATCTCCCTCTCTTCCTCCAAAGCTTTATCTCTTGTTTCTTTCGAGTTAGGCTTGGTGCCACTCTCTCTGCCCCTTTTAGGCAATATGAGGGTGTACCCCAAGGTAGTGTTCTGAGTACTACTCTTTTTCTAGTTGCCCTCAATGGTCTTGTTTCCTCCCTTCTGGCGTTTTCTTCGCTCTCTATGTCGACGATCTTACCCTTTCCTATTGGGATGATGATTCGCCTCTCCTTCAACTGTGGCTTCAACTTGCGATTGATGCCATGTCATCTTGGGCCACTTATCATGGCTTCAAGTTCTCTATGTCTAAGACTTGTGCTATGACTTTTGCTCAGAAGCATGTCGTTCTTTGTCCTTCTTTCGCTTTATGGTCATCTCCTTGTGTTCAGGGAGTCCACTAAGCTTTTGGGGTTAATCTTTGACACTCGTTTGTCTTGGTCGCCTCATATCTCTTACCTCCGAGTTGAATGCTCCAAGACCCTTACCATCCTTAAGGTTTTGTCCCATACTTCTTGGGGAGCTGATAGCCGCACACTCCTCTCTTTACATTCGTCTCTCGTCCTGTCTAAACTCGATTATGGTTGCCCTAATTACTCGTCTCCTACTCTTCGTCGTCGTGATGCTTTGCACTGTACTGGGTTGCGCCTCAGCTCTGGTGCCTTTCGTTCGACTCCCACCCTCAGCTTGTATGTTGATACTGCCTTCCTATCTTTCCAGGATCACCGTGATCGCCACTGTCTTTGATATCTTGCGCGGTCTTTGCAACATCCTTCCTCTCGCCTGTTGTCATGCTTTGACTTTTACCCCTCCTGTAGTTCCTGTTCTTCATCACCACCTCCCTCTTTTTCGTCTTGTCTGTATTTAGATGTCACATGGTGGATTCTTCGTGACTTCCATAACAGTGACCATTTCCCCATCCTTGTCACCTTTTTCTCTTTTCACCCTCCCCTCTCCTTCCCTAGGTGGCAGTTTGCCAAGGCTGACTGGAATCTATTCACTCTACATGCTACTCTTTTTGACCTCTCCTATCTGCCTCATCGTCGAGCCCTACTCCTTTTTTCATCACACCATATAAGACGCTACCCTTCACTCTATTCCTTGCTCTACCTCTAGGGGCATGCGGAAGTGCGTTCCCAGGTGGAATGCTGGGCGTTTCGACTGTCCTCTGTAAGAGTGCAGCCTGGAAGAAAGACAGATGCAGACAGACAGCTGTTTTTTTTTGTTTTATAAGGTGACTGCGGTCCGTACGGTTAAACGTGAGAGTTGGAAATCTTTTGTCTCCACCATTACGTCTGATATTCCTCTGCCCCAGATCTGGAAGAAAATCCGTAAGATTGCGAGTAAGTTTGTTCCAGATGTCTCGCCAGTCCTTCACTTCCATGATTCAATTGTGGCGGATCCTGTGTCAGTCGCATCGAACTGTGTTCCCCTTTTTCGACTGGTGGCTCCAGTTCTAGTCTTCCTTCATCTTTCCTTATTCGTAAGCACCTTCATGAATCTTGTCCTATAGATTTTCGCATGCATCTCCAGCTTCTCTATAATGATCTCTCTCTCCGAACACCAGTCTGCCCTGACTCTCTGCGGTTCTATGGCAGCGGGCTCAGAAAGCGAAACATCTCCTAATGAATGTCACCTCTCTCAATGCATGGTTTCAGTATATACTGAATCTGTTTAACCTTATCTGGCAGTCATCATTTGTCCCTGAGAACTGGCTTCAGGTGGTGGTTTATCCTATTCAAAAACCAGGGTCTCTAGGGATAGCTGCTAAGGACATCTGCCCCATTGCCCTCACGAGTTGCGTCTGCAAACTCTTTGAACGTATGTTCAATGTCATTATGATGTTGTTCTTAAAACACTATCGCCACCACTTACCTTCTCAATTTGGCTTTTACAAGTGTCATGACTGATGTCTTGGTGAACATGGTCTATATATGTACTGCCTTTACTGCAAACACCTCTGTTGTTGCTGTCCTTTTTTTGACCTGGAAAAGGCATATGACACCACCTGGAGATACCATATTTTGTCCCAACTCCATTCGTGGTAATCTCTTCCTCTTCCTACGAAGCTTCCGCTCTAATCGTTCCTTTAGTGATGGTTTGTACCATTCTGCCTCTTTACGGCAATATGAAGGTGTACCTCACAGTAGTGTTCTGAGCACTTACTAATTTTCCTGGTTGCTCTCAGAGGTCTTCTTTACTCCCTTCCCTCTGGAATCTCATCAGCTCTCTATGTTGACAATCTTACCCATTGCTGTCAAGGTGATGACTTGCCTTTCCTTCAACGGCGACTTCAACTTGCGATTGATGCCGTGTCATCCTGGGACACCAATCATGGCATCAAGTTCTCTACAACTAAAACTTTTGCGATGACTTTTACTCGGAAGTAGGTCGTTCTTCATCCCCCTTTGTCGCTTTATGGTAATCCCCTTTTGTGCAAAGGTTTTGCTAAACTTACGGAGTTAATCTTTGAAACTCGTTTGTTTTGGTCTCTCCATATCTCTAACCTCTGAGTTGGATGCTCTAAAGTCCTTAGTTTACTTAAGGTAAGTTATACTTCCTTGGGAGCTGATACGAGCACGCTCCACCTTCGTGCTGCCTAAACTCAAGTATGGTTGTCTTGCTTACTCGTCTGCCTCTCCTTCTACTCTTTGCTGTCTTGATGCTCTGCATCATAATGGGTTATACCTCAGCTCTGGTGCCTTGCGTTTGACTCCTACCCTAAGCCGGTATGATGAAACAGGCATACTGTATCTACAGGATCGCCATGATCGCTACTGTCTTTGCTACATTGCACAGTCCCTACAACACCCTCCTCACTCTCGCTTATGTCGTACTTTTCCTTGCACACTTTTTTTCATACTTCCGCTCCATTTCCGTCTTCACAAATGGGTCAAAGTCTGCAGATGGTGTAGCCTACTCTGTTCTTTTTCCTGACCACACCTATGTGTCGCCTGCATCCAGAGACTAGCATCTCCACAGCAGAACTTTGTGCTATTTTGTATGCTCATTGTCAACAGCTTTCTTGCTGTCAATTTTCCCTTATTGTTGTAGTTGACTCTCAGTTCCCTCATGGCTCTGCAGCCCTTTAACCCTCAAACCGCGCATATCATATATAAATGATATCAGTGACAAAACCGAAACCGCGCACATCATTTATATATGATTTCGTGTCTAGCGCTATAATTTAAACGCCCCGCCTGGGATAGGGGCAGCTATAGTACAGCCACGACCATTAGTTGCCAGATGCCACCTAGAAAAAAAATCCAGGCCAACATTCTTGGGTATTACAGCGTCAGTATTGAGCAAGCCACCAAGGCTGGCGCACGCAGCACGAGCTCACAGCACCGCTGTTCAGCTTGTGACCACAGCATTGCCTACAAATACCATAATATAAATGATACTGCTATTATTTAGTAGTGATAGTATTACTGAAGCCCCCTGACTGTGATAAAACTGACCAGGATACTGATAATAGCAGGATTGTGGTGATATTTAGCGCTGTGCTCCATGGAGGGAGGAGTAAGGCTGTGGAGGGAGGGTTGTGGCGTCATCTTCTGACTGTGTGTGGCCACCATTTATTGACTGCACTCACCATACCAGCTTAGTGGTTCGATATGGTGAACACAAATGTAGATACTTATATATAACGTGTGTATAGAGTGTGATAACAGCGAGAGGAGTAGGTTGGGAGCCGCCATTTTGGTGAGGGAGGAGCGTCGTCTGCACGTCTTGGCATGGTGTTTACTGATGGCCACTATGGTTTTTGGGCACCATACCAGCTTATTTGTTCAGGTATGGTGAATAAAACAGGTAGATACTTATATATAATATGTGTATATAGCGTAATAACACCACAAACAATATTGTTGAAGGACAAATATTAGTGCGTCTGGCCTTGAGGGCGGCCGCCGATCGCCGCCGATCATAGCTACTGTGAGTAGCTATGTCTTTGTGGCCTTTACTCACCATACAAGCTTAGATGTACAGTTATGGTGAACAAAACATGTAAATACGTATATATAACGTCCGTGTATAGTGAATAAATACGGAAAGAGTATTGTAGGAGGTGAATGAGGGTGAGTGAGGTGGTGTTGAAGGAGGGAGTGGCTCGCTGGTGTTTGGCGGTCCCCAGCAAACACAGAACGTTTGTGGACGTTTTTAAATGGTTCCACAAAGGTAATACTGTAACTTTTGACATAAATACGTATATCTGATGTTCTTAAAACCAAAGGATATAACTAAAAACATATATTCTTGAGACACAGTTTTTTAAGATTTATGTAAAAATTTAAAAATAATAGTGAATGCTATGGTATTATAATGTTTTCATGCTTTATATTTAAGAATAAATAATTTTCAGTCAACATTTAGTTTTTTTTGTTTACTTTCTGTAAAGCTATCCAATTTACGTTCTTATAACATAAATATAACATTTATATGACGTCAGTATAACGTTATTTACACGACATCATTACGTTATTATGATGTTATATTAACGTATAATTCCTGTGTGAAAACCAGAATATATATTGAACTTTATGTTTTAAACCTTGTAAAGTTATCATAAAACTTGGAATAAGACGGTAAGCATGCTTTACTTATGAAAATATACAAACAAATCAACAAAAACATTTTAACATAAAAAACATAAACATAACATAAATTAATTGCATGCATGGGAGTTAACTGGAACTCTGTAATATTGCATACATGAACCTTAAGGTACAAACCCAGTGTATTTACTCATGCAGTTCTTTCCTAAATCTAAATTTTTCCAATTTTTACACTTTGTTTCGAGTTCTGTCTTGTGTTGCTACTTTTAATACCCCATTAATGTCCCCTTTGTTATGTCCATTCATCCCATTGTGCACCTCTACCATATGTCACTCCTAATTCTTTGCTTTTCTAGAGAATGTAATATAAGCTTTGACAATCTTTCTTCATATGACAGGTTAACAGGTAGAACAAAGATTACCATTTATATATGGATAACTATTATAAGTCGGTTTGAATGAGTGAATTGCTGCTTGAAGATAGGTATATACACCTGTGGTACTATCAGATTGCATCGTGGTGAGCCTAAAACCCTTCAGATCCAAGCAAAGGGTAAAATGCCAGCAGATACAATTGCGAACACATTGATACCAAAATGAAAGACATATGACGAGAATTGAGGTAACCAAAGTGAAAAGAGTGTTCACATTACATTGCACTAGAGTGCTCCCGGGTTACTTTCTCTCACTTTCTCTGTTTTGTGCGGATGGTACACCTTGCTTTTGGAGTTTATATGCATTTAAACCTGTAGATAATTCTATTGCTAACACATTGATACCAAAATGAAAGACCTAGGATGACAATTGGGGTGACCAAAATGAAAAGAGTGTATACATTTTATCGCTCTTGTGCGCTCCCAGGTAACACACTCTCGCTTACTCTGTTTGTTGCGGATGGTAAGCCGGGCTTTTGGAGTTTATATGCCTTTAGTCCTGTAGAGAATTCTATTGCGAACACATTGATGCCAAATTGAAAAAACTAGGATGAGAATTGAGGTAACAAAGTTGAAAAGGGTATACACTTTTCAGTATTATCACGCTCTCTAATGTAATGAGAGTTGCCTGAGGGTGGCTCAGCTTTCTTTTTCTGGTACCCTTGGCCTACATTCATCTTGTCGGCGGGTGGAGCGCGCTGCTGTCTTTGACATTATATGCACATAGTTCTGTTGGGAATTCTATTGCGAACGCATTGATACCAAAATGAAAGACATAGGACGAGAATTAAGGTGACAAAGTTGAAAAGAGTATACACTTTTCAGTATTTCCGCGCACTACCAGGGAATGTCCAAACAAAAATGGAGAGAGTGGAGGGGTAACTTGCCCAAAACGCGAAAGTGTTTGGGGAGATTAACTTTCGTTCAATACTATTATGCAAAAGGAGCCACACATCTATGGTTCATCCAATAAAATCAGCAGACTTCTAGATGTTACTACTGCTCGGCTTAGACTCGGTTACAAGTATTTCTGGGAATTCTCATTATCTGCCGATGTAGACCTGACCAAATGTTAACTGTCAACAAAATTATTTGCACACCCCTTCGTCACTATGTGATAGTGAATTCAGAGACAATTCTATAACCAATGTACCAACGATGTGTCAATATTTCATTCAAAATGATCTGGTACCAGAAATTTTAGCCAAATATCCCCAGTTTGCTAACTGTAAGTAGTAACTAAGTGATTGTAACCTATCCACCGCTGCCCACTGGATGGGGAGCGGTGTGCAGGACAAACATATCAATTGTGACACTAGCTCTCCACATATGTCAGTTGCTTAATTTAGAAACTGTACTTGTGATCGATCTCGAACCTATTGTTGATGTGACGACTTATACTGAATTTTGTAACTAGCTCATCAAGATTGTAACTTGCTTAGCTAAATGAATTGTTGGGTTCAGTCCCTGAGCCCATTATGTGCCTCTGCAACCCTTTCCACTACCGCCCACAAGATGGGTATGGGGTGCATAATAAATGAACTAAACTAACTTTAAGGCATCCTGAAAGAAAGCTTGGAGGGCTTGAAAAATTGCAGAACGAAGCCTTGAGGATAATCCTTGGGTGCCTTCGTACCACAAAGATACTTAATATGAGAAAGGAACTTAATATTCCGAGCGTTGTTTATCGTGTTACTGAAAATAACTGTCAAATTGGTATAAAAATGCTTAGGCTAGCTCATCCTAACCGTTGCACAGAAGCCCTCCAGAATTTCTTTATTGAATGTAAACATTGTTTCAAATAGATAAATAAAATTGGAACTGAACTCAGAAAGTATCAGATTTATAATTTGTACCAAGAGAGACAACAATAGCACTTTCCTGCACTGTAGGAAATTACACCCTTTTCAATTTTAATCCCTCCCTTTCCATCAAAGGAGCAAATTAGAGATCAGTCCCAGCTTTGTCTTGAGGCAAAGCTCAACGTCTTAAGCCATATTGATGCTCTGTCCACAGAGCATTCTCTCTCTCAAATCATATACACTGAAGGTTTCCTACAGCGCCCAACGGGTGCAGCTGGAAGTGCAGTTGTCCTGGCAATAGGATATGACTTATATTTTGAGTGGGGAGTCCGTATAAACAACTGGGCCTCTACCCTTCAGACTGAACTATTTGCCTTGCTCCTTGCACTGAAATGTGTACAAGTATCCAAACTTGATACATTAGTTGTAAGTGACTCTTTATCATCCTTAATTGCTCTCAACTCTTTAAGACATAACTGTAACATGCTTGTGTCTGAAGCTAGACACAAATACAATAACAACTTGAGGAACCTTATCATAAACAATAATCTCAACAAAAATCACATAGTTCTCAGAGGTGATTTCAATATTGACCTAGGGCTACAAAATAACCCTCAAGTAGACTGTTTCCTCAACAGCATGAATTCCTGTATGCTCATCCCCGCAATCACCAGGCCCACCCGAGTCACTCAAACATCTGCGACTACCCTGGATCACTGATGGACCAACATAACAGCTCCTCTTACATCAAGTATAATCACTGACAGAACAACTGACCACTATCCTACCTTCCTTGTAGCGAACATGGCCATAACACCACCAGGTAACAAGAAAATTACCTTTAGGTTACAATGTGAAGCGGCAATAGGCAATCTCACAAATGCCCTCCACAATGTAAACTGGGAATCTAAATTTATCAATACACAGGATAATAATTCGTTAACTAGGCTCTTTCCAAAATTTAAAGCCTTTACAATACTTATTGTCCTCTCCTCACCAAGCAAGTAACTGGCAAAAAGGTTAAATAATCCCTGGCTCACTAATGGCATACTTAAAGCAATCGACAAGAAACATGAATATGAAAAAAAAACTTAGGATTGGCCTAGTTGGAAAAGAAGTAGTTAAGAGGTATTCATCAGTGCTTACCAGTATAATAAGAGCAAAGCGTTCCTATTACGAGAATAGATTCAAAGAAGCAAAAGGCAACATAAAAAGCACATGGAGAGCCATCTCTACCATCCTAGGAGCTAAACAACATTTACATAATAAGATAAAAATCTCCAAGGATGGTTATACACCTGCAACAGATCTTGAAACAGCAACTGAATTTAATAGCTTCTTTTCATCGTTTGGTGCTCACCTTGCCCGAAAAATCCCAGAGACTCAGACATATGTTACCACATATCTTTCACGCAGCTATCCAAACTCTCTTCTCCTCTCTCCGGTCAGCCCTACAGATGTTGTGTCCATCATTCACTCGCTAAAAACCAAAGCTGGGAACATTAGTGAAATACCATCGATGGTACACAGGCGTGCCTCCCATGCCCTTGCACCATCCATAGCACTGCTGTTCAACAAATCCCTAGAGTGTCATACCTTCCCTGATATCCTTAAAAAAGCAAGAGTAACGCCAGTTCATAAAGGAGGTAACACGGCAGACATAAATAATTACAGACCCATATCGAATCTACCTATATTATCAAAATTATTTTTTTTTTTTTTACAAACAGCTCTACTCCAATCTTGTAAAATTCAATATACTAAGTCCCTGTCAGTTTGGCTTCCGCTCCCAAAAGAGTACCAACGATGCTATTGTTAGTCTGCTTGACTTAATCTTCTCAGCCCTTGACAAAAGTGAGTTTCCAATTGAACTCTTCATCGGCCTGAGAAAGGCCTTTGATACTGTTAACCATAACTACCTCTTACTTAAATTCCACCATTATGGAATCCGTGGCCTTGCCCTAAACTATATCCGATCCTATCTTAGTAACAGACACCAATATGAAGCCATCAATGATATAACCTCTCCCACTCTACCACTTAATTACCGTAAAGGTGCCACAGAGCAGCATCCTAGGACCCTCCTGTTTCTTATATACATCAATGATCTCCCTAATGTCTCTAACATACTTAAACCTATATTGGTGGCTGATGATACTACTCATCTACTCTGACCCCAACCCACTCCTGTTAAATAATGTTGTAAACAATTAATTAAAAAAAGTCTACTTGTGGATGTCAACCAACAAACCTCACACAAAACATAGAAAAGACCTACTATATCTTATTTGGAAACAAATCAACAAATGCAATTCAGCTTCAGATAGATAATGTAAACATTAGCAATAAAAATGATGGAAAGTTTCTTAGCCTATACTTAGACAAGAGACTCAACTTCCGCACCCATATACAACACATAACTAAAAAGGTTTCTAAAACAGTTGGTATACTGTTTAAGATCAGATATTATGTTCCCTACTCTGCTCTCCTCTCACTCTATTATGCACTTATCTATCCCTATCATTCTTATGGCGTTGTAACACGGGTTTGGGTTCCTCTCTCTTTACTTCCTACCTTCTACTCCCTCTACCCGTATTCTTACTTTTATTTCTAAACCAAGGGACTCCAAAACTTTTACCAAAGCCAACTCCACGCCACGTGGTCCTAAGACGATTGACCGACTTAGGATTCTACACCCAGTATGACGTGACCTAAGCTCTGAACAAAACCCTAGAGTCACCTCTGCTGCCACCACCAGACCAGTAATACAAGAGCAATGATCGAGGTCTGGATCGATCACGCTAATTAATCAACCTAGGGGCTTGATCCCCACTATAAACGATGACCTTGAGTGTGGAATAAATTACACGGTAATGATAATTCCGATTCGATGTTAGAATCGGCGCCCAATGCAACTCTGCCTCGTGTGGACCACGTGACCAGGACAAGTATACACATAAAACACATGGAAACAATAAAATGCAAATTAATAACAAATTTAATTTATTAAAAGAAAACTAAAACAAAATCTAAATATGTTCACTCCCTATCACTTTAACACTCCCTACTTGACCTGAGTGGCAAATGAGACTATTTCTATACTTAACAATAGCAACTATACCTTGGGCGACCAGCTAGATGTCTTGGCTGGTCTAGGGGAGAGGTAAGATGTTTGACCTCTCCTAGCTGCTTCCGTGACCACACTGATCTGTCCTCGTCTGATCTCGCCCAGACTAGAACATTGTATTGTTCCGCATCGCTTACCCAGTTACTTTAGCAAGGTTAAGTTATAACAATTAAACTCTGTTTGTACTGAATTGATCCAGACTGGTTGAATTATTTTACTGAATTAAATTACAAACATCTAACGGCAGAGCTGTTCCCGATCACAAAAATGGTTATTAAAACTTTGAGAAATATTAGACATGTCAACCCTGCTGACCTATGACCGCCGGTCACTCCGCCTTAAAAGTTAGATCCGATTCGTGACGTCACTGATGGTGACTTAACTCAATAATTAGAATACTCTTGATATTGTATCCAGTACTATTATACAATACAATTTTAATAAAAATGAATAAAGGCTAATTTTCTCTAAATTACTGAATACTATAGGATGATTCATTATACGCAGATATGAACAAAGCGTCGGTTATTTCCACCGCGAATTCCCCTGGGGGTCAGGTCACCATGCGGCTCAGCTTCCCATTCTCTTTTGTCGATAAACCACTCTGGATAATTCTTACAACAGCCTAGTCTGTTACAGCGTTTGTGCTTGGGGTTCAACCTCTGCACACTACCTCAAGCCCATCATCATCCAGTAAAAATCTGCTATCAGGACAATAACTAACTCTACCTTCAGACAACACACAGCTCCCTTGTTCAAATCCTTAAACATGCTAAACAAATTCACTCTATACATTCTCCTGTGTAAATTACGTTTATAAAGCCCTTTTTCTAACTGCAAACCCTGTTCTGAAACTCTTCCTGGACAGATGTAATAGAACACATGGCCACGTCCCCACCAGACATAAATATCTCTTTGATATCCCCAGAGTCAAACTTAATCTATGTAAACACTCTATGTAAATAAAGGGACCTAGTCTATGGAACTCACTCCCTTATAATGATTTGAAAAGCTATCCAACTTCTGCCATATTCAAAAATAAAACCAAAAAGTACCTGTATTACTTTTTAAGTACAAGGGAGTAATGCGCAAAGCGTCCCTCACCTGTGACGTCACAGCGTCATCTGACGCCATATCAACACAGCGGCCATTTTGTCGTCAGTTCAGTCATGGCGAGGACTAACCCTTCATGCAAACTGCACCTACTATCAAGAAGAAGAAGATTTTGTGTTCCACCGATAGTATTATCGTAAGTAAGCACTTATATTTTATATTTTATTAAATTAATTGATTCTATTTTTCTGTAATAAAGGTCCAAAGGGTTGTTAAGGAACAAGGGTGTAGCGATACCGACGCTCAGTGCGCTCAACTCACACCAAAGTATCACCTGTGTAGCTTCTGTAATTAGTGTTAATTAGTTATGCTATAAGATAATGAAGCGGGTATAAGATTAACTCGCTACAAGGGTACTGTGTTGGGAGGTGAGGGCTGGTACTGGTGTCTGTGGGGATGTGAGGACTTGTACCAACCACTATCACCACCAGTACCTTGTCTTGCATCCTGCTTAGTATTCCTATTGAGATATGAAGTATTATTGCATTCATATAATTATTCATTCACAGTCATTACTATTTTTATGGGCTATGTTCTGTTACCCTAATGCTTATTACCCCTGGGCATGTCCATTTACTCTCCAGCCCTTCACAAGCCAATGCTGCACCCCCTCCATGCCCATACTTACTGTGCTTATTCTTACAGGACTGCACTGCATTATGTGGTGCTCACTGCCTGGACACCTTGATACATGCATTATAGGGTTCTGGTAGTTGTTCTACTCACCAAGCCCTTCCAAGGCCAGGCTTGACATGTGAGAGCTTGGTCCAACAGGCTGTTGCTTGGACAGGCCCCTCAGGCCCACATATCCACCACAGCCTTGTTTGTCCGGCACTTCAAAATCAAATGTTTATTTACGTAAGGTACATACATATTTTTAGGTAAGGTACTCTTTATTTGGGTAAATTTATCTTCGTAGCATTTAGTTTTGGCTCGTCTAATTATCTTGGATAGCAATAACGAGTAATTCTTTGAGAATTCTTTGGAGACAATTCCTAACCTATACTTCTCCCAACCTATACTTCTTCTCAAGGTCATCTTCACTTCTTGAAGATGTTCAGGTTTTATCTTGAAGATGTCAACGGTTGTTCCAGCAATACTGTATTTCTTTTATTGCTGAAAACCTGTTTTCAGCCATAAAAAAATAATCCTGAATCCAGAAAAAAATCCCTTTTGTATCATCTGGAAATTTTCAAATATTGCTGATCAAACCTGAGTCTAAATTATTTGTATATATTATGAATTACAGAGGTCCCAGGACAGGGTTTTTAGGCACTCCACTTACATTTTCCCACTCTGACTTAACCCCCATTTATACAAACTCAGTCTTATCTTTTAGCTAATAATTTATTGTACACACCATACTCAGCCTGTGTAGGGTAGTTTATTGTGCATGTGTAGTATATATATTTGTGTAGTATATTTGGTATATTTAATGCCTCTAACCTCTCCTCATAGTTCTTGTCCTTCAGTTCTGGGAGCCACTTAGTAGCATGTCTTTGCACCTTTTCCAGTTTGTTTATGTGCTTCTTAAGATATGGGCACCATACAACCGCTGCATATTCCAACTTTGGTCTAACAAAAGTCATGAACAATTTCTTGAGTATTTCGCCATCCATGCATTTAAAAGCTCTGAATATTATCCTTTACCTGCAATTGGTTGTTGCTGTATTTATAGAATATGATTTGTTCTACTTTACATTTGTTTGTTCCTTTTTTTCAAAATTTCGTTCTGCCTCTCTCCTCACTGCCGTGTAGTTGTTTCTCTTTGTATTACTGGTATGTTTGGGGGTTTGGCCTCTTCGTATATTGATTCCATTTTTGTGTCTTTTGGTCTCTGTCCGTCTTGAAATTTCAGTTGAACAAATCCTGTTTCCTAGTTCTGCATCTTTGTTTTGGTATAAATGTTTTTGTTCCTTTATCATATATTTCACAAAATTGACATACTGTGCATTAATTCATCTCAATTACTTCCTTTCCTAACAGCAAGCCTTTCCAGTAAAATTCTTTGAATTCTTTTCTGACTTCTGGCCTAATGTTTGTTTTATCCTAGTGTGTTTGATGCCTAGCGTGTGTCTGGTGCCTGTTGTGTTAAACCGAAGATAAATGCATAAGTATAGGTCAGTAATTTCTCCAGCTTTGAAAGGGGCTTTCATTATGCAGCAGTATTCCACTCTAGAGAGCACTAGCGTCTTGAAAACTATCATCATCGGTATAGCATCTCTAGTGTGAAAAGTTCTTGTTATCTATCCTGTCATTTTTCTTGCAGTTGTGACGGCTACTTTATTGTGTTCTTTAAATGTAAGGCCTTCTGACATCAGTACACCCAAATCCTTTGCGTTGCTTTTCCGTTCAATGTTATGATTTGACTGAGTTTTGTAAGTGGTTTCCGTTTTTATATTTTTTATTTTTTCCGTAGCGCATGAGCTGAAACTTATGTTCGTTAATCACCATGTTATTTTCTGTAGCCCATAGAAAGACCTGATTTACATCTGATTGGAGGTTTGCCGTGTCCTCTATGTTGCCTACTCTCGTGAAGATTCTAGTGTCATTTGCAAAGGATGATCAAGTACTATAGGTTGTGTCCTTGTCTATGTCCGATATGAGGATGAGAAAAAGTATTGGAGCAAGCACAGTACGCTTGGGGACTGAGCTCTTTACGGTTGATGGTCCAGATTTTATTTTGTTGACTACTACACATTGGGTTCTATTAGTCAGGAAGTTGTATATCCATCTGCCTATTTTTCCGGTAATTCCTTTTGAACGCATTTTATGTGCAATAACACAATGGTCACATTTGTCAAAGGCTTTTTTTTGTCAAAGCGTTTTGTTTGTCTTCCATGGCATCTAGTGCCATGTCAGAGTGGTCCAGCAACTGTGATAGGCAAGAGCGCCCTGTTCTGAAACCATGTTGTCTGGGGTTATGGAGATGCTGTGATTCCATGTATTTTGTGATCTTACTTCTTAGCATTCTCTCAAAGATTTTTATGATGTGCGATGTTAGTGCTATCGGTCTGTAGTTTTTTGCCTCTGCCTTATTTCCTCCTTTATGGGGCGGTGCTATCTCTGCTGTTTTTAGTATGTCAGGGACAATGCCAGTATCTTGGCTTTGTCTCCAAAGAATGTGAAGGGCCTGCGATAACGTTTTTTACAGTTCTTGATGAATATAGAGTTCCAAGAGTCAGGGCCTGGTGCAGAGTGCATAGGCATACTGTCTATGGCTTCTTCAAAATCCAGTGGGGATAGGATCACATCTGATTTATGATTTGATGTTGGTATCATATCCATGAAAAATTCATTTGGGTTATCAATCAGATGGATGGAGAGCTACACTCGTGGTGTCCCATTTTCCCAGCACTCTTTGTCATATAATGCTTTGAAACTTTTGACGGATTTGGCCTCCACCACCTTCTCACCTAACATGTTCCAACCGTTTACCATTCTGTTTGCAAAAGTGAATTGTCTTACATTTCTTCGGCATCTTTGTTTAGTTCGTTTAAATCTATAACCTCTTGTTCTTGAAATTCCAGGTCTCGGGAAATCTTCCCTATCAAGTTTATCAATTCCTGTTACTGTTTTGTACGTAGTGATCATATCTCCTCTTTTCCTTCTGTCTTCTAGTTTGGAATATTTAATGCCTCTAATGTCTCCTCATAAAACCTGCCCTTCAGTTTTGGTATGAATGTTTGTGTGCCTTCATCGTATATTTTGCAAAATATGGAATACATCTCATTTACTTTACTTTAAGAATATGGTTCGATCAATTAAAAACCCTCTTGTTCAAATTGCAAAGAGACTGAAAGAGATGCAGCATGCTCAATGGATTATATATTAGTGATTATTATTAGGATTATATATTAGTGAATCATATTAGTGATTCAATTATTATGGTCATAAAACAATAAACAAATAGTTTTGGTGTTATTACACTCTATTCACAGGTTATATATAAGTATCTGCATGTTTTGTTCACCATTACAAACCACTAAGTTGGTTTGATTTTTGTTGAGATTGTTATTTATGATAAGATTCCTTACGTTATCTGAGAATGAAGCTATGTCGGTATTGGGAAATCTATAGATGGCACTTATAGTCAAGGAGGATTTAAGGGATTTACTGGAGAACTTGGCAAAGGTATATTCACAATAGTCGTCTCTATTACTAATGAGACTATTGCAGATGAAGGTATCTTTGTAAGATATTGCTATGCCACCTCCTTTTTTTATTAGGCCTGCAGTTGTGAATGGCTTTATTATCAGCCAAGTTGTAGCATACAACATAGCATATATATGTATATGGCATACATATATATATATACACATATATATATATATATATGTATATGGCATACATATATATATATATAAACACATATATATATATATATATATATATATATATATATATATATATATATATATATATATATATATATATATATATATATATATATATATATATATATATATATATATGTTATGTTACAACATAACAGGCCAATTACACTGGATTAATCTTTGTGTTTAGATAGGAGATGCCTCGTATGGGCCAATAAGCCTTCTGCAGCCCCTATGTTTATCCCTTATGTATCCCCCCATGTTTTCACCTTCATTGTATTATCACCTGACCTAATGCGGGTATAAAATCAACTAATATATATATATATATATATATATATATATATATATATATATATATATATATATATATATATATATATATATGTCGTACCTAGTAGCCAGAACTCACTTCTCAGCCTACTATTCAAGGCCAGATTTGCCTAGTAAGCCAAGTTTTCCTGAATTAATATATTTACTATAATTTTTTTCTTATGAAATGATAAAGCAACCCTTTTCTCTATGTATGAGGTCAATTTTATTTTATTGGAGTTAAAATTAACGTAGATATATGACCGAACCTAACCAACCCTACCTAACCTAACCTAACCTATATTTATAGGTAAGGTTAGGTTAGGTAGCCAAAAAAAGCTAGGTTAGGTTAGGTTAGGTAGGTTAGGTAGACGAAAAAAACATTAATTCATGAAAACTTGGGTTATTAGGCAAATCGGGCCTTGAATAGTAGGCTGAGAAGTGCGTTCTGGCTATTAGGTACGACATATATATATATATATATATATATATATATATATTCAAAATTCGTCAGTGTACTACATTTTTGTTGTTGCTTTTAGGTGATGCTTTTAACCAGTGTACGTGGGTCTGATTGTGCAACCACAGTTCGAAGAATAATGAAGATATGAACAAACGGCCTGTGGTCACTATACAGTCTGGAAGGGCAAAAGAAGAAATTGGCATTTCTACAAAAACAAGAACTATATAATGTTATTTTAAGTAAGTAACCAAAAAATTAAATAATTTTTTTTAAAGTTTAAAATTCACTTAAAAATGTAAATTTTAAGTTAAAAAATTTTAACCAAAAAACTTAATATTTTTCATATTTGGAACCATTCCATAATCCCAAGCATAAATGATTATATTTCTATCACTTGCTCTTAAGATTGTTTCATTTAATAGAGGTTGGGCATAATTGTTCTCTGCTGCTAATAGAACTGACTGACTTAGCTATAGGAAAATGTAAACTTAATTGGTTTATCCATTACAGTATTTTGCAGTTTATTTCATGATCCTGTGCTTAATACTTGCATAAATAGTAGATTACAAAATGCATTTTTATATCATTAGTATTGAATAATAATAATGCAAATAATTGACTTATAAATGATGTACAATTAATTGGTAGGTGATATTATATTATTAATATTTTTTCATTCTTGCAAAGCCTTAACAAAGTCATTAACATGTTAATATAAACTTGATCACCTTCCACTTATTTTCTCATGTGCTACCTACATGTACAAAACCTTATTCCTAAGTGCATATTTTGTTCTGAAACTTGTCCTTTATATGTTGTGTATCACCATCTCTGGAGAGTTTTATCTGATTGATGTATAAATTACTTTTAATTTTACAGAATATTATTGTTATACTGAATTTATTATTATATAAATAACTTAATTTTACAGAATCATCTATCAACGCACATCCACAAGTTGAGGAGGAGGATGTGACCTTCCAGATGTCTGAAGTACTGAAACAGGCACCAAACAGGCCTGGTGGATCTAGGTACAAGGTAAAATAATTTAAATTTTTTTTTTTTTTTTTTACTAATTGTCCGATATATATATATATATATATATATATATATAATGTGTCGTACCTAGTAGCCAGAACGCACATCTCAGCCTACTATGCAAGGCCCGATTTGCCTAATAAGCCAAGTTTTCTTGAATTAATGTTTTTTCGACTACCTAACCTAACATTTTCAGCTACCTAACCTAACCTATAAAGATAGGTTAGGTTCGGTCATATATCTCTATTAATTTTAACTCCAATAAAAAAAGAATTGACCTCATACATAATGAAATGGATAGCTTTATCATTTCATAAGAAAAAAAATAGAGAAAATATATTAATTCATGAAAACTTGGCTTATTAGGCAAATCGGGCCTTGCATAGTAGGCTGAAAAGTGCGTTCCGGCGACTAGGTACGACATACATATTATATATATATATATATATATATATATATATATATATATATATATATATATATATATATATATATATATATAATATGTATGTGTGTGTGTGTGTGTAATTACCTAAGTGTAGTTAAAGGATGAGACCGTCTTCCCAGCACTCTTTGTCATATAACGCTTTGAAACTACTGACAGTCTTGGCCTCCACCACCTTCTCACCTAACTTGTTCCAACCGTCTACCACTCTATTTGCGAAAGTGAATTTTCTTATATTTCTTTAGCATCTGTGTTAAGCTAGTTTCAATCTATGACCTCCTGTTCTTGAAGTTCCAGGTCTCAGGAAATCTTCCCTGTCGATTTTATCAATTCCTGTTATTATTTTGTATGTAGTGATCATATCACCTCTTCTGTCTTTTAGTTTTGGCATATTTAATGCCTCTAACGTCTCCTCGTAGCTCTTGCCCTTCAGTTCTGGGAGCCACTTAGTAGCATGTCTTTGCACCTTTTCCAGTTTGTTGATGTGCTTCTTAAGATATGGGCCAACTTCTGTTGTTGGGCACCACACAACAGCTGCATATTCTAGCTTTGGCGTAACAAAAGTCATGAACAATTTCTTTAGTATATCACCATCCATGTATTTAAACGCAATTCTAAAGTTAGAAAGCGTAGCATAGGCTCCGCGCACAATATTCTTTATGTGGTCCTCAGGTGATAGTTTTCTATCTAGAACCACCCCTAGATCTCTTTCTTTATCAGAATTCTTTAAAGATTTCTCACATAATGTATAGGTTGTGTGGGGTCTATGTTCTCCTGTTCCACATTCCATAACATGGCATTTATTAACATTAAATTCCATTTGCCAAGTGGTGCTCCATATACTTATTTTATCCAGGTTTTCTTGAAGGGCATGACAATCATCTAAATTTCTTATCCTTCCTATTATCTTAGCATCATCAGCAAACATGTTCATGTAATTCTGTATACCAACTGGTAGATCATTTATGTAGACAATAAACATCACTGGTGCAAGAACTGAACCCTGTGGTACTCCACTTGTGACATTTCTCCAGTCCGATACATTGCCTCTGATTACTGCCCTCATTTTTCTATGTCAGAAAATTTTTCATCCATATTAGAAGCTTACCTGTCACCCCTCCAATATTTTCCAGTTTCCAGAACAACCTCTCTATGTGGAACTGTCGAATGCCTTTTTTAGGTCCAAATAGATGCAGTCAACCCAACCATCTCTTTCCTGTAATATATCTGTTGCTCGATCATAGAAACTGAGTAAATTCGATACACAGGATCTTCCAAATCGAAAACCATACTGTCTGTCTGAAATTATATCATTTCTCTCCAGGTGTTCTACCCATTTAGTTTTAATTATTTTTGCCAATATTCCAATTCCAATTTTTTCCAATAATGTGTGTGTGTGTATGTATATTTGTGTTGTTGAATATGACCGAAAGTCAGTCTTTCTGCCCCTCTCCTTACTGCTATTGTTGTTTCTCGCATCTGTGTATTGGTTGTATGTTTGGGCAATTTTTCCCCTTTTCCTAGTTCTGCATCTCTGCTTTAGTATAAATTTTGTTGTGCCATTATCATATATTTCACAAAACTTGACATACATCTCATTTACTTCATGTCCTAACAGCAAGTGTTTGTCAAATTCCTTAAGGAAATATCTGAGTTCCCCATAATGACCTCTCCACAAGTCAGGTTTTTCAACTGCTTCAAGCTCATTTTCTTCCAGATTATAATGCATTGCATACTTTATTCCCAAAAAGACATGGTCACTTTTACCCAAGTGACCATGTCACTTGGGTAAAAGGAGGGAGGTACCAAAGGAGGGAGGTACTGAATGATAAATATATCTTTCTCTTTCCTGGTAAATATAATATCCAGCATGGAGGGAACATCCCCTTCCCTCATCCTCGTAGCTTGTTTAACATGTAGAAACATGAATGTATACAGGGTGAGGTTTACGAAATTATATATATATATATATATATATATATATATATAATTGGTCTCTGGTCTATATATATATATATATATATATATATATATATATATATATATATATATATATATATATATATATATATATATATATATATATAAGTTTGTGTGTGTGTAATTTATATAAATAAATAATTAAATATTAATTTTGTTAATATCTTTTCAGGGAAAACTTGCAAGTACAATTCGTATACAAGAGGGGCAACAAGAGCCAGTGGATGTCTACTAAGAAAATATATAAGTCTTTATCCTCACACTCTTGATATATGGTCTTCTCTGGTCTCTTTATTTTCTCTCCTCACAAATGTCCCTTTTTTTTATTTCTTTTACGTTTCTCTCCTGTTTTTCTTGTCTTTTAATCTCTCCTTTCCTCCTCTCTTCTAACACCTCTCGTTTCCTGTCTCTTCTAGCTTCTCTCTTCCTTTACTTTTTATATTTGTGGTATTCATTTATGTCATTTTTATCTTGTATATTTTTCTTGTATCTTTTTCTTATCTTGTGTTTCTCTTCCCCTTCTCTTCAATGATTTCTCATTTCTCTCCTCTCTCTGTTGTTTCTGTTCTGTCTTCTCTCTCCTTGCCTTAATTTTGTTCTGTCTCCTCTTTTGTTGTGTGTGTGTCTTTCTGTCTCTGTCTGTCTCTCTCTTTCTCTCTCTCTCTCTGGCTCTCTTGCTCTCTCTCTCTCTCTCTGGCTCTCTCTCTCTCTGGCTCTCTTGCTCTCTCTCTCTGGCTCTCTCTCTCTCTGGCTCTCTCTCTCTCGCTCTCTCTGGCTCTCTCTGGCTCTCTCTGGCTCTCTTGCTCTCTCTCTCTGGCTCTCTCTCTCTCTCTCTGGCTCTCTCTCTCTGGCTCTCTCTCTCTCTCTCTCTCTCTCTGGCTCTCTCTCTCTCTCTCTCTCTGGCTCTCTCTCTCTCTCTCTCTCTGGCTCTCTCTCTCTCTCTCTGGCTCTCTCTCTGGCTCTCTCTCTCTCTCTCTCTCTCTCTCTCTCTCTCTCTCTCTCTCTCTCTCTCTCTCTCTCTCTCTCTCTCTCTCTCTCTCTCTCTCCCTCTCCCTCTCTCTCTCTCTCTCTCTCTCTGGCTCTCTCTCTCTCTGGCTCTCTCTCTCTGGCTCTCTCGCTCTCTCTGGCTCTTTCGCTCTCTCTGGCTCTCTTTCTCTCTGGCTCTCTCTGGCTCTCTTGCTCTCTCTCTCTGGCTCTCTCTCTCTCTCTCTGGCTCTCTCTCTCTGGCTCTCTCTCTCTCTCTCTCTCTCTCTGGCTCTCTCTCTCTCTCTCTCTCTGGCTCTCTCTCTCTCTCTCTCTCTGGCTCTCTCTCTCTCTCTCTGGCTCTCTCTCTGGCTCTCTCTCTCTCTCTCTCTCTCTCTCCCTCTCTCTCTCTCTCTCTCTCTCTCTCTCTCTCTCTCTCTCTCTCTCTCTCTCTCTCTCTCTCTCTCTCTCTCTCTCTCTCTCTCTCCCTCTCCCTCTCTCTCTCTCTCTCTCTCTGGCTCTCTCTCTCTCTGGCTCTCTCTCTCTGGCTCTCTCGCTCTCTCTGGCTCTTTCGCTCTCTCTGGCTCTCTTTCTCTCTGGCTCTCTCTGGCTCTCGCTCTCTCTCTCTCTCTGGCTCTCGCTCTCTCTCTCTCTCTGGCTCTCTCTCTCTCTCTGGCTCTCTCTCTCTCTCTCTCTCTCTCTCTCTCTCTCTCTCTCCCTCTCCCTCTCTCTCTCTCTCTCTCTGGCTCTCTCTCTCTCTGGCTCTCTCTCTCTGGCTCTCTCGCTCTCTCTGGCTCTTTCGCTCTCTCTGGCTCTCTTTCTCTCTGGCTCTCTCTGGCTCTCGCTCTCTCTCTCTCTCTCTGGCTCTCTCTCTCTCTCTGGCTCTCTCTCTCTCTGGCTCTCTCTCTCTCTGGCTCTCTCTCACTCTCTGGCTCTCTCTCTCTCTCTCTGACTCTCTCTCTCTCTGACTCTCTCTCTCTCTGACTCTCTCTCTGGCTCACGCTCTCTCTCTCTGGCTCTGTGGCGCTCTCTCTCTGGCTCTCGCTCTCTCTCTCTGGCTCTGGGTCTCTCTCTCTGGCTCTCATATTTCATTTGATTTAAAAATGTCTGAGATTTTTTACTTAATCTAAGTTAAATTGCATGGTGCTAATATGAATATTATACATGACTGTTTTTTCTTTTCTTTCTCTTTCTCCCTTTCTTTCTTTCCTTCTCTCTCTTTTTCTTTCTCTTTCTACATGAATATTATACTTGACTGTGTTTACATTCACTTGTAGATTTTTATTTTAGTTAATTAGTCCTAAACTTTTGATTAATAGATTTTTATTATTAGTCATAGAAAAACTATAGTGTTATATGTATACTCGGAAAATTTTACTTGTTTTAGTTTTAAGTAACAATAACTGCTTGTAACGTCAGACTGATCTCAGCATGACATGAATCACAGGCTGCTTGATCACAAAATCTATTGTGTTCACATATTGCATATATAGATTTTTAAATTTTTACTTTTATATTCTGTTATAGATATAGTCTATATATTTCGAGCTATTACATATATTTTGTTGTATTACTCATTCTTAATTAAATAAATATAATATTTTAATTCTCTTTTTGTACCCTATTTATTTGTAATTTACACATACATATATAGGATGTCCATTTCTATCTCAGATATGTCTTCTTTCTTTCTCTCCCTTTCTATTTCAGATATGAATTACAAAATTATTATACCCTAATTTACCCTAAACGATTTAATGTAGGTAATTAAAAGATCATAAAAAAGTTTTTAGAAATGTTAATTATTTACGTTCTAAGGTTGTATATAAAAGTTCTCAAAAAACCTTTTCTAAACGTAATTATAAACGTGCTGAAAACAATGAAATGTCGTTTTTAGGATGTTTTAAAAACATGAAAATGTTTGCTGGGGTGTCTCTGCTTAAGGCACAACTCTCCTAAACACGAGAGTTAAGTATACAACTTTAGAACACTTTCCCACCAGGAGACTCGAACCCTAGCCAGCACAGAAGCCTTCCAGCAACTGGCATAACAGGTACGCCTTAACCCTCTCCACCACCCGCTCAGACCCTTAAAAGAGATGGTAATTTCGGAGTATTTAAATACCCCAAAGATCAACACCTCCCAAGAGCACCAGAGCAAGTGAGGGGTCATTTAGACGTTAATTTCATCAAGTCCCTGTTAATATGGGAAGACACAGTGTCTCTGCTTAATGGGACTTGGGACTTGATGAAATTAACGTCTAAATGACCCCTCACTTGCTCTGGTGCTCTTGGGAGGTGTTGATCTTTGGGGTATTTAAATACTCCGAAATTACCATCTCTTTTAAGGATCTGAGTGGGTGGTGGAGAGGGATAAGGCGTACCTGTTATGCCAGTTGCTGGAAGGCTTCTGTGCTGGCTAGGGTTCGAGTCTCCTGGTGGGAAAGTGTTCTATAGTTGTATACTTAACTCTCGTGTTTAGGAGAGTTGTGCCTTAAGCAGAGACACTGTGTCTTCCCATATTAAAAGGGACTTGATGAAATTAACGTCTAAATGACCCCTCACTTGCTCTGGTGCTCTTGGGAGGTGTTGATCTTTGGGGTATTTAAATACTCCGAAATTACCATCTCTTTTAAGGGTCTGAGCGGGTGGTGGAGAGGGTTAAGGCGTACCTGTTATGCCAGTTGCTGGAAGGCTTCTGTGCTGGCTAGGGTTCGAGTCTCCTGGTGGGAAAGTGTTCTAAAGTTGTATACTTAACTCTCGTGTTTAGGAGAGTTGTGCCTTAAGCAGAGACACTGTGTCTTCCCATATTAACAGGGACTTGATGAAATTAACGTCTAAATGACCCCTCACTTGCTCTGGTGCTCTTGGGAGGTGTTGATCTTTGGGGTATTTAAATACTCCGAAATTACCATCTCTTTTAAGGGTCTGAGCGGGTGGTGGAGAGGGTTAAGGCATACCTGTTATGCCAGTTGCTGGAAGGCTTCTGTGCTGGCTAGGGTTCGAGTCTCCTGGTGGGAAAGTGTTCTAAAGTTGTATATATATATATATATATATATATATATATATATATATATATATATATATATATATATATATATATATATATATATATATATATATCTACCTGACTGGCGACGTTGGTATATCTGGTTTAATTATTTGTGAAGGGAAAGAAAGCAACATTAATTTTGTCGACTTTATTATAAAACATATATGATGAACTACACGTGACGCCTCTGGACCTTCCTAGATCAGCTGACTAATGTTTACACCAGATCAGCTGATCATTGTTTACCAAATCAGCTGATCATTGTTTACACCAGATCAGCTGACTAGTGTTTACACCAGATCAGCTGACAAGTGTTTACACCATATCAGCTGACTAGTGTTTACACCAGAACAGCTGATCATTGTTTACCAAATCAGCTGATCATTGTTGATCAGATCAGGTGACAATTGTTCACCAGAACAGGTGGTAAACATAACAAGTGTTCGGAGACACATATACATGATACATGTGTGTGTTATATCCGTCAAGGTTCCCCAAAAATGATCAGTTGAGAAATGTTATCCCTAACATTGGCTTGTAACTGTGGAGGTTATATGTGTTTGAACAACCTGGTTTGCTTGTTATCAAGCTTGTTCATCTATGTTCACTTTAACATCAAGCTTTGTATATATATATATATATATATATATATATATATATATATATATATATATATATATATATATATATATATATATATATATATATATATATATATATATATATATATATATATATATGTGTGTATATCACGAAAATAAACACGTGATTAAGAATGTGACAATGTCAGACCACGGAGGAAAAATGAAACAGGAAATTTCCTTAAGTACTTTCGTATATTAAATACATCTTCAGAAGGTCATTTTACAGATCGAGTGATGGGTATAAATAGGCAGGAGAGAGTGGTGAAGTAAGGTGAGGTACAATACTTGGACAACGCAGAAGGCCCATTGGCCCATCAGATGCACCCAATTGGCCCATCCGATGTAGCCCAATGGCCCATCTGATACAGCAGACATACAAGCATAATGCATAGGTAATTATAACATAAAGAGGTAAATATATACAATAAATTAGTGAGACAAATGTTTTTCAATGATTCTACTTAAATCGCCCTTTAGCTGATCTATTAGAAATGGATCTAAGTTATATAGACCACTGCTAATATTCAAATTACTTTCTTTGGTGATCTGTATCAAAGCGGATTCAATTATGTTTCTGTTATAGGTGCTTTTACAATTTGTTATTGAAGACACACTCTCCCAATCAATTTGGTGAGCTTTTTCTGACAAATGCACAAACAAAGCATTAGATAATTGGCCATGTCTTACAGAGTATTTATGTTGCGATATTCTACATTTCTCAATAGTAGCTTGAGGAAGTTGTTAAGTAAACATAAAGATCTTCTTAATCAATTTACTACTTCATCACCTTCATTACCATATCTATATGGTCTTGTCAAGACGCATAAGCCTAACAATCCCATGAGACCTATCATCAGTTCTGTGGGATCCATTTCTTACAAACTCTCCAAATGGCTTACCAAAATCTTGTCCCCTTTGTTAGGAACTATCTCCTCTTCTCATTTGACAAATTCTCTTGATTTAGTTAACAAATTGAATAGTGTTCCTGTCACTCCTGATGTAAAGTTAATCAGTTTTGACGTTTGTTCTTTGTTCACAAAGGTACCGGTCGATGATATTCTCGATTATCTTGCTCGTGAACTAATGAGCCATGACTTACCTCTTTCTGCTGATATTATTGTCAGTCTTGTTAAGTTGTGCATTAAAGAATGTAAATTTACCTTTAATAATGAGTATTATTTACAGACTTTTGGAATGGCAATGGGGAATCCTCTATCGCCATTGCTCTCAAACCTGTACATGGAATTCTTTGAAAAGAAATTTGTTTCAAAAATAACTCCTGGAATCATTCCTTGGTTTAGATATGTTGATGATATCTTGTGTATTTGGCCTTCAGATGTAAACACAGACGAATTTGTAGCCAAACTTAATGACCAAGTCACCTCCATAAAATTTACTATGGAGACTGAAATTGATAAATGTTTGCCATTCTTAGATGTGCTTATTCATAGGGAAAACTCTTCATTAAAGTTTAGTGTTTACAGAAAACCTACGAACAATTTATCTTATGTTCATTATTTTTCAGGGCATAAATACAATGTAAAAAAGTCAATTTTTTCTTCAATGTATTTAAGAGCTCTTCGAGTTGTGAGTCCAGAATTCTTAGACGAAGAATTTAAGAATATTGATTCGATTGGTCTTAAGCTTTGTTACCCACTGAATTTTTTGGAAGTTTGTCGTAACAAAGCTCGTCGTACATATTATAATAATGTATGCAGTGAAAGGATTCGCCCAAAGAATGTGTTATGTTTACCATATTTCTCTGGATTTGAGAATATTGTCAAGGCCTTGAAACTTTTTAATATAGATGTAATGTTTAGCTACGAAAACACTGTTGGTAAGCTATTAGTAAGGAACAGCCCTCGTAGTGATAATTGCGTCATTTATAAAATACCTTGTAAGGAATGTAATAAGTTCTATGTCGGGCAAACATCTAAAGATTTAAAATGTAGAATATCGCAACATAAATACTCTGTAAGACATGGCCAATTATCTAATGCTTTGTTTGTGCATTTGTCAGAAAAAGCTCACCAAATTGATTGGGAGAGTGTGTCTTCAATAACAAATTGTAAAAGCACCTATAACAGAAACATAATTGAATCCGCTTTGATACAGATCACCAAAGAAAGTAATTTGAATATTAGCAGTGGTCTATATAACTTAGATCCATTTCTAATAGATCAGCTAAAGGGCGATTTAAGTAGAATCATTGAAAAACATTTGTCTCACTAATTTATTGTATATATTTACCTCTTTATGTTATAATTACCTATGCATTATGCTTGTATGTCTGCTGTATCAGATGGGCCATTGGGCTACATCGGATGGGCCAATTGGGTGCATCTGATGGGCCAATGGGCCTTCTGCGTTGTCCAAGTATTGTACCTCACCTTACTTCACCACTCTCTCCTGCCTATTTATACCCATCACTCGATCTGTAAAATGACCTTCTGAAGATGTATTTAATATACGAAAGTACTTAAGGAAATTTCCTGTTTCATTTTTCCTCCGTGGTCTGACATTGTCATATATATATATATATATATATATATATATATATATATATATATATATATATATATATATATATATATGTCGTACCTAGTAGCCAGAACGCACTTCTCAGCCTACTATGCAAGGCCCGATTTGCCTAATAAGCCAAGTTTTCATTAAATAATTGTTTTTCGACTACCTAACCTACCTAACCTAACGTTTTCGGCTACCTAACCCAACCTAACCTATAAAGGTAGGTTAGGTTAGGTTAGGTAGGGTTGGTTAGGTTCGGTCATATATCTACGTTAATTTTAACTCCAATAAAAAAAATTGATCTCATATATAATGAAATGGGTAGCTTTATCATTTCATAAGAAAAAAATTAGAGAAAATATATTAATTCAGGAAAACTTAGCTTATTAGGCAAATCGGGCCTTGCATAGTAGGCTGAGAAGTGCGTTCTGGCTACTAGGTACGACATATATATATATATATATATATATATATATTGCGCTGGAACAAGCATGGCAAATGATCCTATGTCACCCCTAAAAGATTCCTGGGTCACCCTAGGAGACCCTGGGTTACCCTAGGAGACTCCTGGGTCACCCTCGGAGACTCCTGGGTCACCCTAGGAGACTACTGGGTCACCCTAGGAGACTCCTGGGTCACCCCTAGGAGACACACGGTCACCCTAGGAGACACACGGTCACCCTAGGAGACACACGGTCACCCTAGGAGACACACGGTCACCCTAGGAGACTCCTGGGTCACCCTTGGAGACATTGGGACACCCTAGGAGACTCCTGGGTCACCCTAGAAGACTCCTGGGTCACCCTAGAACACTCCTGGGTCACCCTAGGAGACTCTTGGGGTCACCTAGAAGACTCCTGGGTCACCCTAGGAGACTCCTGGGTCTCCTTGTGCTATTTACATGTACAAAACCTTGTTCCTAAATGCTAATCCTGATTTGAAACTCTTCATTGATGGATGTAATAGAACCCACGAGCACCACAACATAAATAAATATTTTGTTGATTTAAATTGACAGTCATGCTAATATAATTGCCAGTCAGGCTTATGTAATTCACAATCATCTTAATATAATTGCCAGTTTGGATAATATAATTGGCAGAGAGGATTATGCCAGTCAGGCCAATATAATTACCAATAAGGCTAATATAATTGCCAATCAGGCAAATATATAACTTCGAATTGGGCTTTTTCACCCACAGGGTTATTGATTGATGGAACTGCCTACCTGTCGAAGCCTTAAACTGCCAAAACTGTGCTGAATTTCAAAATATAATTGGAACAGATCATCAAGGCAAATGGGGGAGGGGTGAGACCTTCAACAAGCCGCCGGCTTCCTGTTCTCATCGAGGCCACTAGGGTTAGTGGCCCTCAGGTAAATCGGGTAAAGTCTTATTCCCAGACAATTACAGCATAACTGATAAAATAGGGTACAGTAATATAAATTTCTGGTTAATTTTGAGTGATATAAATTTCAATAGTAATATAAATTTAAATTTCATATTCACTTCACTGACAGTTATAAATGCCAGTCTGCCTTCAATAAACTCTTTGGTGAAATATTTATAATCAAGAGAGGAACTCATTTATTTATTTATTTATTTATTTATTTATTTATGCATATACAAGAATGTACATTGGGAATGTGAGGATACATAATATGGTAATTACAGTCTTGTAAAGCCACTAGTACGCGCAGCGTTTCGGGCAGGTCCTTAATCTAAGAAAATTTTAAGGATGTAAATACTTGCAAAATTTATAGACAAAAAAATGATAACCGTTACATGGAATGAAAAAAAGAAGATGAGAGAAAATTGTAGGTACAGTATATTAAAGCACATAGGTAGCTAAGATTGATTGCAATGACAGCTTGAATGGTAGTTGACAAAAATTGGTAGTCACAATACAGCATATGGCTAGCACATAAAAGAAGACAGCAATGAACACAATGATAAGGTTGTTTAATACTACATAAAAATTAGGAGATTGGGTAACACTAGGTACAGAGCAAATTTAAAACTCAGTGAAATAAGCCTAAGCAAAAAATAAAAAATGGACATCAGTTTGCATATGAATCTGATGAGAAAATTCCTTGATTAGTATACATTTCCCTTCCAATGAAATGGTCTCATCTTAAGTATGTCTCAGACTGTCTTCTTCACCAACTCCAATGCTAAATAATATTACAACAAAAATTTCCATAACTAAGCTACAGAGTATATTAAATTTTAAATAAATTTCCACAGAGAGCAAAAACAAAGCACATTATTATTTACATAAATATGAAGAAAAACATTTAAAGCTTTGTTTTATCTTTGCTAAACTAAAGAGATTTTTCTATACTTATAAGCAATTTTGAGTTTTCCTACAGTGACAGCTTCTCTAGTTCTTGCTTGGTCATCTAACTTTCATAAAAGAACAATATAATAAAATATCTTTAGATCTTTACCTTTCATTGTTTAGTGTATTTCTCAAACAAAATATAATTACCTCTGAAGAACATTCAACTGAACAAATCCACAAGGGCCATGACAAGGATTCGAACCTACGTCCAAAATCATCCCAGACGCTGCCTTATTTGACTGAGCTACGACATGATCCAACTGACAGTATGATACCACACTGTTAAAGTTAATATACCATTATGTGCCTCATTATCCTTTAACATTCTCTTAATTATCTTCCACACTCAAAGTATTTAGCCTGTTATTTGCATGTGTCATCTTGTGCCTCTTCATATGTCCACGGTGACGGAATGTCTGTCCACACTCTGGACACTCCTGAGGTTTGTCATCTAAATGCACCATCATGTGAGTTTTCATATTTCCTACACGATTGAATCTCTTCCCACACTCTGGACACTTATGTGGTTTGTCACCTGAGTGTACTAACATGTGTCTTATTATAGTTCCACGTTCTCTAAATTTTTTGCCACACTCGGCACATTGAAAAGGTCTCTCATCCGTATGCACCATCATGTGATTCTTCATACTTCCACGCTGACTGAATCTCTTCCCACACTCTGGACACTTATGTGGTTTGTCACCTGAATGCACTAACATGTGCTTTACTATAATTCCACGTTCTTTAAATTTTTTGCCACACTCAGCACATTGAAAAGGTCTCTCATCCGTATGCACCATCATGTGAGTCTTCATATTTCCAACACGATTGAATCTCTTCCCACACTCTGGACACACATGAGGTTTGTCACCTGAATGTACTAACATGTGTCTTATTATAGTTCCACGTTCTCTAAATTTTTTGCCACACTCGGCACATTGAAAAGGTCTCTCATCCGTATGCACCATCATGTGCTTCTTCATATTTCCAACACGATTGAATCTCTTCCCACACTCTGGACACTTATGTGGTTTGTCACCTGAATGCACTAACATGTGAGACTTGATAGAATCAAGATGACTGAATCTCTTCCCACACTCTGGACACTCATGAGGTTTGTCTCCTGAATGCACTAACATGTGAGTCTTGATATGTCCACGCTGACTGAATCTCTTCTCACACTATGGACACTCATGAGGTTTATCTCCTGAATGCACTAACATGTGAGTCTTGATATAACCAAGATGACTGAATCTCTTCCCACACTCTGGACACTCGTGAGGTTTGTCTCCTGAATGCACTAACATGTGAGTCTTCACATGTGAAGGACGGGTGAATACCTTTGGACACTGTGGACACTGGTGAGTCTTCATCTTCTTTATGACAGGTGAAGTTTGTGTGAAGGTTTTCTCCCCCGGATGTTGGGAGAAGCGTCAAGGCTTGAGTGTTGTTTCTTAGAGTTAGACTTGATGTGAGCACTTGGCGGTCAATGGTGGTGCTTCTTCTTTATGATAGGCGCAGTTTGTGTCAAGGTTTTCCCTTAATGCTCGTGCTGGACATCACTGGCTGTTGTTGTTGTTGTTGAGTTAGGGGCGACGACGATCATGATCACTGGCTGTGGTGCTACTAAAGTGGCGGCGGTTGTTTACCCTCTCATCACCTGAGCGTTCCAATGTTTTTGTCTGGTTCACCATATCATTTTTCCAACCTCTTAATTTTGTTTATATCTAGTCATTTAAAATAAACACTTGTATTTATTCTCATGTTTTTGAATCAAAGAATATACTTGGAATTGTTTCTTTAAACATAATGCCACACGATTATACTTTTTGAAGGAAACAGCTCTCCCATAGTGAATGTGTTCTGAACCATAATGGAATCTGACCCATGTATCAATCGGGTTAACCCTTGTGTGGCGTTTCCAAAATGGTTGCCCCTGTTGGTGTAGCGAGTTAATCTTATACTCGCTCCATTATCTCATTATCTTAATAGCATAACTAATTAGCACTAATTACAGAAGCTACAATCCTTTCCCCAATTACAGGTAATACTCTTCTCATCTTGTTGGAGGGAGCTGAGGTATAATCACCATTTAAGTAAGCAGTCTTCAGCCGAACAACCGGTCACCACTTGGTCCGGGAGACATCTCCCGTCACGCAGGGTGCAGTCGCGCCTCCACAGATCTCCAGTATCATCTATTGATACTGGAAATGGCTCAAAAGGGCCACCACTTATGGGCTATTCATGCCCAAGCCACCTTTTGGGTGGCTTAATCTTCTCTTTCTCTCTCGTGTTTGTCCACCATCTGGTCACCATGCATTTGGTCCGGGAGACATCTCCCGTCACGCTGGGTGCAGTCGCACCTCCACAGGTCTCCAGTATCATCTATTGATACTGGTGATGGCTCAAAAAGGGCCACCACTTACGAGCTATTCATGCCCGTGCCACCTTTTGGGTGGCTTCATCTTCATCTTTACACATTCACAAGGGAGACATCTCCCGTCATGCAGGGTGCATTCGCACCTCCACAGATCTCCACTATCAGCTCTTGATACTGGTAATGGCTTAAAATGGCCACCACTTACGGGCTATTTATGCCCGTGCCACCTTTTGGGTTGCTTCATCTTCATCTTAACACATTCATAAGGGAGACATCTCCAGTCACGCTGGGTGCAGTCCCACCTCCACAGATCTCCAGTATCATCTATTGATACTGGTGATGGCTTAAAAGGGCCACCACTTACGGGCTATTCATGCCCGTGCCACCTTTTGGGTGGCTTAATCTTCATCAATCAATCAATCAGCCGAACAAGTCTATGTGGGTGGGGACGAGGACAGGTTGACGAGTTTAGCAGTTACCA
Source organism: Procambarus clarkii (assembly GCF_040958095.1). Taxonomy (NCBI): domain Eukaryota; kingdom Metazoa; phylum Arthropoda; class Malacostraca; order Decapoda; family Cambaridae; genus Procambarus; species Procambarus clarkii. The sequence goes on along the minus strand of NC_091184.1, from coordinate 13,570,726 downwards.
GGGAGGATGTTCTTAAACAAATAGTAAAACTCAAACCAAACAAATCCCCAGGGCCGGATGAAGTGTTTGCCAGGGTGCTTAAAGAATGCAAAGAGGAGCTTTGTGACCCACTGTCAACCATATTTAATAAATCAATAGAGTCAGGCAGAGTGCCAGAGTTTTGGAAAGTTGCTAATGTGATACCAGTTTTTAAGAAAGGAGATAGATCACTTGCGTCTAACTATCGACCAATTAGCCTAACGTCTATTGTGGGAAAGTTACTCGAATCTATAATAGCAAATAAAATTCGTCTTCATCTTGAAAAACATAAATTAATAATTGAGTCGCAACATGGTTTTTTTCTGAGGTTGGAAGAAAACGTGCTCAGATTGGGGACTTGTTTATTTTAATGGTAAATAATAAATTAATATATAATAAATTAATATATAATAAATTAATATATAATAAATTAATATATAATAAATTAATATATAATAAATTAATTTATTATATAAATTAATAAATAATAAAATTATTATTATATAATAAATAATAATAATAACAAATAATATAATGATAAGCAATTACTTTTAATGAATCAAATAGCTAATTAGGATGAATGATAAATAATTATTGACTAGTGCATAACAATAAAGTATTAAGGAATAATTATATTGAATAATCCTTAATGATAAAGGAGAGATCAATTACAATTAATAACTACATCCATAGGTAGTAAATGAAAGTTGCATTAATTAGACTAATTACAATTCATGGGAATATTTCTTAGCTATCTGCAGGCTTATCACTTTGGGGGTTCCGGCGGAGCACCCCCAAAGATACAGCAAATGCTTAGCATGCTAGAGCAAGTGCCCCTTGAGCACATCTGTGGGCCGTCCCTTTCAAAATTAAAACAGGGGATGCAGAGGATCCCGGGAGGAGGGTGGGCGTTATGTAAGAACAGCTCCTGGCTTGAGAAAGGGGGCCCACGCCGTCTCCGTCCCGGTTTATATAACCTCGGGTTAATGCGCGCGCAGCTTGGGGCGGTTACAGTCAGCTTCCAGACATACGTTTTCTTCCACTCAGAAAACCCACCGTTTTGGGAAACAGTGTTCTTTTTTCTGAGGTTGGAAGAAAACGTGCTCAGATTGGGGACTTGTTTATTTTAATGGTAAATAATAAATTAATATATAATAAATTAATATATAATAAATTAATTTATTATATAAATTAATAAATAATAAAATTATTATTATATAATAAATAATAATAATAACAAATAGTATAATGATAAGCAATTACTTTTAATGAATCAAATAGCTAATTAGGATGAATGATAAATAATTATTGACTAGTGCATAACAATAAAGTATTAAGGAATAATTATATTGAATAATCCTTAATGATAAAGGAGAGATCAATTACAATTAATAACTACATCCATAGGTAGTAAATGAAAGTTGCATTAATTAGACTAATTACAATTCATGGGAATATTTCTTAGCTATCTGCAGGCTTATCACTTTGGGGGTTCCGGCGGAGCACCCCCAATCCCGCGAGGGCCAGCGAGAGAAGGATTAAGGAGAAGGGGTTCCTTACTCTTACTAACATGTAGACTGGGCAAAGGATTAGCTGCGGACAGCGGGACACTTGGGAACCGGCGCTGCACCCCCACCGCAGGCCAGCTGGCCGGACCCCCCCCCCCCCCGAAGGGCGAGGCCCGCTGGTCGCAAGGAGGCCTCAGAGTGGCAGTGCAACAACGTCCCGGACGTAGTCAGCTGGGTGTTCCAGCTGGTTGCTGGACCCGCCGTTAACTCCGATGGCTAGCCCGTCAAGAGAGCCGAGTGGCCCTGTCAATTCTAAAGGTAAGAGGGCGTGGTCGGCTGAAGGCGAGCCTAGCTCTGCGAGGGCGGCGCGAATTAATCGCCCTGAAGAAGTGTTGCCTGTTCACTGGGCACGGGCCGGGTAGAACTTGCCGGGGGCGCTCGTTGGGCTAGGGTATGCGTGCGTCCTGCACTGCGCTTGCAGGATCCGAAGAGCGTTGATTCCTGACCATGTAAGCGATATCTGGTCCAGTCGGAGCGTGCGTCGATTTTTTGTCGCATAGATCACCTCCCCCGGGCTGAAAGATATAAGGCAGTAAGGGTGGGCAGAAGCGGCATGCAGTGTTATCGTGACAGGCAAGAGCACAGACGAGAGGGAAAACCTTAGCTGAATCAATATGGAGACGAAAACGGGGGGAGGGAGCCCGGCACAGGAATTAAGAGATTCCTTAATTAACAATCCTGGATGAATAAAGAGTTTTCCGAATAATTATACTGTAGCAATGAAGGGGCTAACAGTTCTAAGAATCTTCCAGCAAACGGGAGGGGGAAGTACCTTTGCTAAGAGCAAAGGTGGGAGAAAGCCAGTAGGAGAACAGCAAAGAAGCACAAAGCAACTATAAACAGGGATAATACGAAACACTATAAATCTTGAATATAAACAACACATATACCAAGAACGGATATATACAATAAAGCAATATATACATAAACCATAAAATGGAATAAGAACCAATTCTTAAAGCCAAATCTATAACATGCTTGTGTCCTAAGCGGATGTAGAATGTGAGCGGGGAACATTACCCTTGGTCTCCATCCCATCTCGGCCTCCAGACGGGAGATAGGGCTGGATAGAAGCCAAGGAGTCTGCCTTAAGTGGCCGCTGAGTGTAGTCTTGTGTTGTCAATGAGCGTCTGCAAGCCGCAGCTAGTGCGCCGTGAACTTCGGCTACATCTTTTAGAACAGGAGCAAAGTGAAATCGACGGCAGGGAACCGTCATCCAGTAACTGTAATAAGGAATAATATTAAGAATACAATGTCGTAAATAATCGTACAATGTAATATCGTAAATAACCGATGACGGCAAGTGCCGCAGAATGGAAGAAATTAAGAAAGCAACGCCAAACCATAATAATTTATATTTTTAATGAAATAATACTGGAATGACAGTAACGATACGGAATAATATTAATACTACCATATAGCCCAGCAAATAAGGGAAGATAATAGTATTAACGTAGGCCCTGGGCGGCTGCAACCCGGCACCGCTGCGTGCGTTGTACAGGTGATAAGAGGGAGCAATAAGCACGGGATTTATAAGTTAAAGAATTATGCACGTGGGTAGTACCTGGGCCTTAAACCCACATTAACGTAGCGTGTATAACACAAACACCGATAGACAAAATTGTGCAAAATAATGGATTAACTTAACGACCGTTGCCGAATGTTGAACTGCAAAATCCTGCCGACCGCGGCTGGAACATCGGGGCTGGGCACCTGCAGCTGGTCATCGGCAGCTGGAGCATCAACATCTGATAAAGGGAGGAAAATAACGGCAACTGGCCACCAGGGAAGACGTTAGTGGTAAGTAGAGGGCCAGCCGCAAGACAATTTAGGCTAAAGACCGGAATATAACTGTCCTAGAAATAACGGGAACAATTCATGAAGCTGGGAAAGCGAGAATTACAAAACTGAAAAGAGTGATAAATTGCTGGGCGCAACGTCGGTTGGAACGTTTCAGCTGGAGGTTCCTGACTGAAGCATCGGCTGCCGGGAAGCCTAAGATGGAACTAGGGCGTTAGCAGCTGTAACATCGTCTGCTGAAACTAGCCGAGTCTGTGAGGGCGCCCGCTGCAACAGCTACGGCCGAGCCACCAGCTGACCCCTCCTCTGCAGGAACAACACCGGCTGGGACGACATCGTTGTAAAAGCCTAACAATGTAGTAAATTATATTACATGAATAATCTTAAATAAAATAGTGTAAATAATAAAATTATAAACCAATTATAGCTATAATTAATTATAAATAATTATAAATTGCAAAACAAAGTATGCTCAAAATAAAGCTGGACTAAAACTCGTTAGAGAAACGGGATTAACACTGAGCCGAGGTAAATACAACCAAATACAATAACGAAAAGGATGAAAAAAGGCACGTCAGCTGGAACTTCGCGACCAGCGGCCTAGGAGGCCGCTGTGACATCCGGGCTACACCGGGCAGACAACACGTCTGGATAAACCAGCGGCCTGGGAGGCCGCCTATTTATATGACCAAATAAATATAAAACTGAAACATCGCCGGCTTAACTCGTCACAGGAAGGACGTCGGCTGGGAAGCCGCAGTACCTTCCGACTAAATTGAGGAATAAACTGAAAGGTTTTTAATACACGTCGTGACTGAAAGACACCATAGTATAACCTAACTAGCTCATCGTAGCTGACTTAACTTAAACTCAATGACAAAAGCGGCAAATTACACAAAAATAATCGCGGCAGAAAAGTTAAATAAAACGTGGAGCAAACGCAATGCATAAATTGCAGCAACAAATTGCTGAGGGAAATGCCTCATAAAACAAGTGCAGGAATAATCTAAAGTCAGAGGCTTGCTCCATGCTAAATTGAGGAAACTTTTGTCTTAATACTCGTCATGACTGGGAGACTAAGGATATAACAAGTTATTTAAGTGTTTAGTTAATGATGGAGGAACGTAAATCACCAAAACAGGAGCGGGCTCCCGTTTACTAAATTGACATGAAAATACGAATTCTTTTACGAATAAGGCAAGAGGTGTAAGCAATGCTATAAATTTCCTAAATTTGCCGCGTAATGAAACTAATCAAGCTGAAAGTCTAAAATAAAGGAATGTAATAAAATTGAACAGAATTAAGTAATGAATGACCGCAATAATTAGAATTAAATCCATCACTCGTTGTAAAATCTCTTGTATATGTACCTTACCTAAATAAACATTTGATTTGAAGTCGCTCAAGCGGCAGACCGCCCGGCCAGGCATTAAGCTGCACACTGAAAACTTGGGATGGGGAAGGGGCCCGCGTAACCGGGCACTCCAGGCAGACCTACACCTGGTACACGCGACCAAGGAAAAAACACGGGAGTACTGTGCTACAGCGTTCGAACGAAACGTGGTGGAAATGACGTACCGGGCTACACCGGCCAGACGAAAACGTCTGGGTACGAACGTGCCGGCTAAACCAGCCGGACGAAACGTCTGGGAGCAAATGTACCGGGCTACACCGGCCAGACGAAAACGTCTGGGTACGAACGTGCCGGCTATACTAGCCGGACGAAACGTCTGGGAACAAATGTACCGGGCTACACCGGCCAGACGAAAACGTCTGGGTACGAACGTGCCGGCTATACCAGCCGGACGAAACGTCTGGGGACAAATGTACCGGGCTACACCGGCCAGACGAAAACGTCTGGGTACGAACGTGCCGGCTATACCAGCCGGACGAAACGTCTGGGAACAAATGTACCAGGCTACACCAGCCAGACAAAAACGTCTGGGTACGAACGTGCCGGCTATACCAGCCGGACGAAACGTCTGGGAACAATTGTACCGGGCTACACCGGCCAGACGAAAACGTCTGGGTACGCAAGGGCGATGTAAAATGCGGGAAAAATGCTGAGGAAACTAAACGTAAATGCAGGGCCAGAATAAACTTAAAGCAAGAGGCAAGGGCCCGAACCCTACAACTATCACATCCTAGCCGACTTTACATAATAACTTAAAGGCAAAGCAGAGGATAAACAAACCTAAATGTAAAGCCAGCAAAGAAACACGCAGCTTGACACTGCATAAAATTCATTAATAAATTAAGGAACTTATGGAAAAACAAGTCCATAAAAACAAAGCTAAGAGCCAGAGGCCTGTGACACTGCAGCTAGCCTAACCTAGCTAACTTTACCTAATAACTTAAAGGCAATAGCAAAAGTTAAACAAACAAATGTAAAACCAGCTAAAGAAACACGCAGCTTGACACTGCATAAAATTCAATAATAAATTAAGGAAACTTAAGGAAAAACAAATCCAAGAAACAAAGCTAGGGGCCAGAGGCCTGTGACACTGCAGCTAGTCTAACCTAGCTAACTTTACCTACTAACTTATAGGCAATTAGCAAAAGTTTAATAAACCTAAATGTACAACCTGCAGAGAAACATGGAGCTTGACACTGCATTAAATTCATTAATAAGTTAAGGAAACTTATGGAAAAACTAGTCCATTAAAACTTAAAGCTGGTGGCCAGAGGCCTGTGACTCGGCAGCTAGCCTAACCTAGCTGACTTTACCTAATAGCTTATAGGCAATAAGCAAAAGTTAAAACAAACCTGAATGTAAAGCCTGCAAAAGAAAACATGCAGCTTGACCCCATTAAATTCATTAATAAATTAAGGAAACTTATGAAAATACAAGGGCTTAAGGACAGGGCTGAGCGGATGGGGAAGGTGAGGGTGGGGGTGGACAGGCCTCCTCCCGAATGTGCTTCAAATAACAGCCACCTACTGGAGAAAAACCAGTGCCCCATAACACCGAGGGTCACCTCCTCCTCTAGGACCACTGCACCTGCATTTGGTCACCAAGGCTGAACCAACAGGCGTGCTTCAGGGCGCGCGCGCCAGCAAAGAGACAAACACTGGTCCGGCGCGCCAACAAAACACAAACACTACCTTAAATGTTGAGAAGGGCAGGACGCCCCTAACGGGTCGCTCCGAGTCGTAACGTAAGGAACTGGTGTAGGGTCCATGCTGGGAGAACAGTTGAGCGGGCTAAACTTCTGTGTTTACGACTCGCTGAGCAGTAGTGAGTCGTTATGTAAGAGCAGCAGCTAGCTTGGGAAAGGGGCCCACGCCGTCTCCGTCCCGGTTTATATAACCTCGGGTCAATGCGCGCGCAGCTTGAGGCGGTTAAAGTCAGCTTCCAGACATACGTTTTCTTCCACTCAGAAAACCCACCGTTTTTGGGAAACAGTGTTCTTTATCTGAAACTAAATACTAATTAAGTATAAAGAATAAAATGTGTTTAGAACAAATACAAATAAAGATAAAAAAAGGGGGAACATGGCTGAACAATCAGCACAAATACAATAGGTTGACAAACAACGTTGATTAAAAAAAAAACAGACATGGGTTGACAATAGAGAGGTAAGGAAAGTTACAGGGAATTTATTAGGTAGAGTTTCGTTTTTATCTTAAACTGGTTGAGAGAGGTACAGTCTTTAACATGGTTGGGAAGGTCATTCCACATTCTGGGTCCCTTGATTTGTAGAGAATTTCTAGTTTGATTAAGTCGTACTCTAGGAATATCAAAACTGTATTTATTTCTGGTGTGGTGCTCATGGGTTCTGTTACAACCTGCAATGAAGCTTTTGAGGTCAGGATTGGCATTACAGTTTAGCTTTTTATATTTGTATAATACACATGAGAGAATGTGCAGTGACTTAATGTCTAACATATTCAGAGATTTGAGTAGGGGTACCGAGTGATGTCTGGGGCCAGAGTTGGATATTGTCCTAATAGCAGCTTTGTGTTGAGTAATTAGAGGACGTAAATGATTTTGGGTAGTAGAACCCCAAGCACCCCAAGAACCCCAAGATGGTTTTTGTTCAGTCTGTTTTCTAGTATTAGATTTCTAAGGTTTGAGTTGAATTCGGACACATCAGTGTTTGGAATGCTATAGACTGCATCCACAGACAGGACAGACTCGGCACCCTTGACTCTGAAACTGGCGAAGATGTACTCCCCACAGCAGTCTCTAGTTCTAATTACTTTTAAGCATGTTAGTTCTTGGTGGTAGTAAAGAGCAGTACCACCACCTCTCTGAATTTGACGACAGTTGTGAATTGCCGAGTAGTTAGGCATGTTAAAGAGTTGAGTGGTATCCTCTTTCAACTATGTTTCAGTAAGTATAATAAAAGAGAATTTGTTGTCAATAGTTACAATCAAAGCACTAACATCATCGAAGTGTTTACCTAGGGATCTAACGCTCAAGTTGATTACAGAGATATTGTGATTATGTGTTAATACATTGTTTACATCATGTGCTGTAAAATATCTGCAATTTTGATCATTAAAGTGATGATTGTCATAGATAGTGGATAAGAGGCTAAGTTCTGGGTCTATAATTGTCTGCATGAAAAGACTGGTTGCAGGAAAACAAGGCAAGAATGGCAAATTACTAAATAGAATTTTGATATAAAAGGGGGAAAAATATATAAACAAGACTATACAAATGAACAAAAAAAGAAAAAATGAGGTAGCTTACAAAGGGGCTAGACACAGGCAAAGCCAGGGGTACAATGGAGTAAGGGAGTATGGCGAGGCTAGGCAACCTAGGTAGTAAATGAAATCCAAGAAAAAAGTTGAATAATAAACATAGGCAAATTTAAGTTAAAGATTATTAACTACAAGTAGTTTAGTTATGATCGTATAATTAATAAAACCTTAAGAAATATTAAAGCACTCAGTTAATTAAGTCCAATAAATGAATAGCAAAAAGTAAATTAAAAACCATTTAAAAAGTGAAACAGAGAGACATTAGGATACCTAGCCCGCACTAGGTGACAAGTGGGTTAATTATGTCGACTCATTGGGAGTGATAATAAGGTGAGACAAACCACATTAGTTGGGGAAAGTGTTGAGGTTATCCTCAATAGCAATTGTAAACATTTTACCTACTGATGTCTTTCTGACTTTAATCATGCCATCTCTAACGAAGCACTGATGAATCGCATCTGGGTTTTGATGACGGATTTGACGCAGGCGGTAGAGGAGTTGCTGTCTTTTTCTAGTCAAGCACTCGTTGATGTAGATACCCTTTCGTTGGGATGCAGCTGTCCGGACAGATGCGATTTCGTGGACTGGGAGGCCAATTTCAGGCGAATTTTCCGCTGGTTTTGTCTTGATGGGTTCTTTTTGCCTACTCTGTAGGCAGCAATAATGTCTGTTTTGTTTAGAGAGACCTGCAATTCTTTTTTTAAGAGATCCTGAACAATTTCAATACACTTTTCACCTTCACTTTCCACTGGAATATCTTGGGACGACACAACTACAGAGTCAAGCAGCTTTTGCTGATCTTGTTCATCTTGGGTGATGGAACGTTGGGCAGATAATGTATTGATACATGCAGTCATTTTGCTGAGAGCTTCCTCTTGTTTTTTTATGACTCATCAGATTTCAGACGAATGTTTTCCTCACGGAGACCATTCAAGTCATGCTGGAGTTGATCTCGGCTAGCCCTTAAGTTTCTAATATCCTCGCGGAGGAGGATTATTTCTTCTTCTTGTTGATGGAGGTTCGAGCAGTTTGCTTAATTTTCAGTCTGAAGACTCAAGATAATCGTAATTTGAGCCTCAAGGACTGAGCACAACTTTTTGAACCACTGATTATCTTACCCCCTGGGGAAATCCGGTGAGGGACCAGTAGCACGCTTGAATCTCGTAAACAGTGATGTAAGAGTGGTAATAGGAGAGGATTGGGAGGACAACCCTCCCTGGCTCAATGGGGTGGAGGGGAGAGCAGCACCGCCGCCACAGGCCCCAGAACTTCCAGAGGGCAACCCGTTCTCGCAAATTCGTAAAGTCAATATTGACTTATTAACTACGTGCATAGGTGATATACTAATCATAATAGATACCCTTAAAAAGATTCATAGAAAACACCGACCTTACCTAACCTTGTTAGTATCTTAAGATAAGCAACTTATTGCTTCGTAATTACAATTATTACTTAACCTATATCTATTATAGGTTAGGTAATAATTGTAATTACGAAGCAATAAGATGCTTATCTTAACATACTAAGTAGGTTAGGTAAGGTCGGTGTTTTCTATGAATCTTTTTAAGGGTATCTATTATGTTAAGTATGTCACCTATGCACATATATAATAAGTCAATATTGACTTATTAAATTTGCGAGAACGGGTTGCAGAGGGAGAAACACAATGACTGACAGTATTTGTCGGGATGGATGGCTTGTTAGGGGCTTTGTTGCTCTTATTTACCTGCACAGTCCTGTTCCTGGGAGACATGATAGGTCGAGGATGACTGGAGTATATGTTGTGGTGGAAACTTGCATCAGGCAGCGCGGTGGTGGGCAGAGACGGGCAGCATGCACTGGTACTCACAGCCGTAGAGTATTGTTTTGAATTTAGTTTGCGTCGGAATAAGTCGATTTGGGTTGGTTACTTTGATTGTGCTATGACATGCTTGGACTCCATGTACTTAGCTGCCTGTGGGTGGCGGTCTACATCATCTGGCGGTAGTTTAAGGGCTGAAATGCAGCGTAGAGTGAGGAGCGTGGGTAGCGTGCACTCAACAGCGTCGGCTGTCTGCCGGAAAAGGAATGGGGCTCCCTCTGCTTCTTTCCATAGGTTATGCCAAAAGGTCTTGGGCACTCCTGCAACTTTCCGTAGGGTTTTCCAAAAGATCTGGGGCAACCTGCATCTTTCTGTAGGTTATACCAAAAGGTAGATATATTTTGAATTTCCCCTAACATGATTGTTCCAACCAGGCATACTACTTCTTTTATTGGTTATAAGATAAATACTGTCTTCCCCTGCCCTATCTAGCACTGAAACGACAGATGTGAAAAAGTCCTTGAGACTGTTCTGATGCAAATTGCACTGGATAATATTGCAAGCAATTGCATCACTTGTGATTTGAGTATTGGTTAAGCAGGCATTTAAACTTATCCAGGTCAGCAAGAGTGGCCTTCCTACGTTTAGGTGTGTTCTAGGGAGGTTAATGTTATCTTTGACAGCAGCAACTTGTGAGTGAGGTATATTGGAGGTGGCCATGGCAGGATGATACCAGGACAGGTTGTCATCACTGACAGCCTTATACTTAAAGGTGAGACCAGTTATATCATCAATAAGAAAATGATCAATATGAGACCTTCCATTCCTATCTCATGACATAAAGCTATAGTAATAGTAAATAAATCATTAATAGCAGGATTATGTAAATTTTCAGCATCCATGAATTCATTAAACAAATTTAAGTATACATCTTAGCGGGTAAAATCAGTGTTAAAAATCACCTACCACCCCATGAGTTCAGCATTATGATACAAATTAGTCAATTGATATATTTCTGATCGTACATTTCCATACTCATCTGCACAGTTGATATTGCTTGTGGAAACCATGCATATACACACACACATAATCAAATACTGCTGAGCACCTTTCAGGCCCCTGAGCAAAGGGGCCTGACATCTGAGTGGACAGCACATCAGATTCGTAGTCCTGAGGTTCCGGGTTCGATCCTTGGTGGAGCCGGAAACAAATGGGCAGAGTTTCTTTCATCCTGATGAGTCTGTTCACCTAGCAGTAAATATGTACCTGAGAGATAGACAGCTGCTACAGGCTTCTTCCTTGGGATTGTGTAACAAAAAGGAGGCCTGGTCGAGGACCGGGCCGTGGGGACGATAAGCCCCGAAATCATCTCCAGATGATTTCATCTCATCATCATTTCACGAAATCATCTCCAGATAACTATAGGACACAAGTATAGCAGGAGTGAGCCCTGATACAATATTGACAACCTCAACTTTACATTGCATATTGTTATGCCCAGGATAGCAGCAGCACCATAGGGTCTTCCAGGACCTGACCAGTCAATAGACATGTCAATACTGGCAGTGGAAAAAGAACTATCAATAAATTTGAAGTGGTTTTGATATTCATAAGATGTAAGCCAGTGTTCTTGCAAAACAAGAATATTTTGCACATACCAAAATGCTTTTAACGTTCATATATTCAGGGTTTGTTATTTCTCTAATTACCTTAATAACCGGGAATTATAACTTTACAAATACTGAAGCATTGTCATGGGGGTAAATAAACCATATTATGTGAAGATCATTTATGTGCTAATTAAAACAACACTTATAGTAAGAGGACAGTAAATTGGAATGTTGAGACAATTGTCAAGTAATAATAATATAATAATTAACAGGTTTTAAGAGCCATCTATTGCACATTATTCTATCTATAAATAATTTGAATTAATAATAGAGCCTAAATATATAATAATTAAACATCATTCACATTCATCAAGACAAGAAATTAAACGACCAATCAAAACCATATAGGTTACTCCTACACCTCATAATACAGGTCAATAATCATAAATATACTTATCAATTAAACAATATTCAAACTAAGGACTTTATATCAAATTTTGTAAATCACTAATTTAAAAGCAGACATTCTTTTATATTAATAAATTGTCAGATTAAGGCATCTGTAAACAAATGAAATAAATATTAGTAATTAAGCCTTCGATGAAATACTCCGCATTATAATACAAATTCTGGAGTCACTCATATATATGCAAAGTTTTGGTTTATAAAATACCAGATATAAGATAATACAAATATCAGAATCAGGCTAATATTATTGCCAGATTCATATACAGTACTGTGTATATATATATATATATATATATATATATATATATATATATATATATATATATATATATATATGTGTGTGTGTGTGTGTGTACTCACCTATATATGTGTGTGTGTGTGTGTGTGTGTGTGTGTGTGTGTGTGTGTGTGTGTGTGTGTGTGTGTGTGGAAAAACCACAAAGAAATGGGGAAGAGAGATGAACTTTCGGCCTGCTAAAGCCGTTGTCAACACCAGACTGACTAGAGAGAAAGAGGATACAGGCGAACCCAGGAACCTGACCAACCCATCTCTAGGGAAAGAATTACCAGAAACAGGAATAGCTTAGCTTAGAATGATCAAAGAGGATTAAGCGGTCAGAGAATAAGGATGAAGATTAAAGAAAAGCCTCATGAACACACAATAAATTAATAAAAAATTGTAATGAGACATTGTAAGCCTCCCATTCAGAGTTTTTTCTTAAACTGTTGTGTAATATTGTAACTTAAAACTGGGTCAAGTTTGTACATACCAGTACTAACATTGAGAAGATTTGGACATTGACTAATTAGGGAAGACTCAATTAAATTCCGTTCCACAAAGCCATTGCAATTGGCAATGCTTTTCGCCCCATCCCAATTAATAGTGTGATCACACAAACTCGTATGTAGATACAAAGCATTAGACGTTTGGGCAGTTCTTATACTATAAGCATGTTGGGACATACGTAATTGTAAGGATTTTCCTGTTTGTCCAAGGTACACAGACTCACAATCATTGCAGGGAATCGAATGCACACAACCTGCCTGTATCCTCTCTCTCTTTCTCTAGTCAGTCTGGTGTTGACAACGGCTTTAACAGGCCGAAACGTTCATCTCTCTTCCCCATTTCTTTGTGGTTTTTCCGCATACAAATGATCAGTGTTTAGTGATCGTCAATTGCATATATATATATATATATATATATATATATATATATATATATATATATATATATATATATATATATATATATATCGAATTGCTAGATCCGTATAAATATAAAACTGCCCGATTCAAGATAATGTAATTAACATATTTATGCTATTTTCATATATATGAGTTTTATAATTGCCAGTCTCAGGATAATATAACTGCCAGATTCAGGTTAATATAATTGACAGTCAGGCTTTGATACTGTAAGCCATACCTACCTCTTTCTTAAACTTAATCATTACAGAATCTGAGGCCTTTCTGATAACTATATTCTATCATATCTTAATGATAGACACCAATATGTAGCCATTAATGACATAACCCCCCCCCCCCCCCACATCTCTACTGTAACCGTAGGAGTGCCACAGGGCAGCATCTTAGAACCTCTCCTATTGCTTATACACATCAATGATTTACCAAATATCTCTAACATCCTTAAACCAATACTATTTGCTGGCGATACTACCTTCATCTATTCAAACTCCAATGCATCACACAATAAGTAATATTGTAAACAACAAATTGAAACAAACTGGATGTGGTTGGATGTCAACCAAGAAACTAAATATAGAGAATACCTATTACATTGTATTTGGAAGTAAATTATCAAATGAAATTCACCTTCAAATAGATAATGTCAACATTACCATTAAAAAGACGAAAAAGTTCCTTGGCCTATACATAAACAAGAGACTAAATTGGAACACTCACATACAGTACAAAGTCTCAAACTGTTGGTATATTCTCAAAAATCACATATTATATTCCCCACTCTTCTGTCCTTTCACTATACTATTCCATAAGTTATTCTTGTTTAACATAATGATAATGCTAAAGATGATAATGTTTTTTTGAGAAACGTACATAGAAAATGGGTTACAAGCACAATGTTGGATTTCTAGATAAAGCAAGAATATACTATGCCTAAAGCCACTAATATGCACAGTGTTTCAGACATGCTGTGGATAAACACTTAAAATTAATTGCTAAAAATAATTGAGATGAAAAGCAAATGTTGAACAAAAGTAGAAAAAATAAAAAGAATGACAATAATTACATGTTGAACGGAACAGCAAAACTGCAACAGAACAGCCGATGGTAATTTTAACTAAATAAACATAGTAACTTTTTTTGTTTACTTGGCATATAGCAGTATTACAAGTTCAGTCATTATTCATTATTGTTTAATAATAGCAAGACATAGGTTGACAATCAGTAGGTAAGGTAGGTTACATGGCATTTATTAGGTAGTACTTAGTTTCTCTCTTAAACTGGTTGAGAGACTGACAGTCTTTGATGTTATTGGGAAGAACATTTTACATTTTGGGACTCTTGATTTGTGGAATATTTCCACTTTGGCTAAGTCGCACTCTTGGAATATCAAATAAATATTTGTTTCTAGTGTGGATTTCAAAGATTCTGTTACAGCCCCCTACCATGTATTTAAGAACAGGTTTAGCATTGCAGTTCAGTGTTTCATATTTTATTATATTATATTAAGGAAGATTATATATATATATATATATATATATATATATATATATATATATATATATATATATATATATATATACATACATATATATATATATATATATATATATATATATATATATATATACATACATATATATATATATATATATATATATATATATATATATATATATATATATACATACATATATATATATATATATATATATATATATATATATATATATATATATATATATATATGTCGTACCTAGTAGCCAGAACGCACTTCTCAGCCTACTATGCAAGGCCCGATTTGCCTAATAAGCCAAGTTTTCCCGAATTAATATATTTTCTCTAATTTTTTTCTTATGAAATGATAAAGCTACCCATTTCATTATGTATGAGGTCAATTTTTTTTCATTGGAGTTCAAATTAACGTAGATATATGACCAAACCTAACGAACCCTACCTAACCTAACCTAACCTATCTTTATAGGTTAGGTTAGGTTAGGTAGCCGAAAAAGTTAGGTTAGGTTAGGGAGGTTAGGTAGTCGAAAAACAATTTTCACGAAAACTTGGCTTATTAGGCAAATTGGGCCTTGCATAGTAGGCTGAGAAGTGCGTTCTGGCTACTAGGTACGACATATATATATATATATATATATATATATATATATATATATATATATATATATATATATATATATAGTGCACTTGACAGGGTGTGAAGTGACTTAGACTTAATATCTAAAATATTCAATGATTTAGATTTAAGAAAAGGGGGGGAGGGCAGAATGCAATGCTGTCTGTGGCTTCAGTTTGTTATTGTTCTAATTGATGATTTGTCTTGAGTAATTAGAGATCATAAATAATTTAGGGAGAACCCCAGGCAATGATACCAAAATTATGATAAGAAAAGACGAGAGGCCAATAAAGCTTAACCAAGGTAGAGGGTGACGTACATAATATCTGATTTAGAAAAGAATGCCAAGTGATTTTAAAATATTTTTTAGCTATAATTTGTATGTGACACTGGAAATTCAGCTTTTTATCAATGAGAACATCATGGAATATACTATCTACTTTATTACCAATCTGGATATTGCCAATTCTTAGGATTGGAGAAAATGAGGGTTGTGTAAAAAGCAAATAAAACTGGCTTGAGGTATTGAGAGGCATTCGGAATGTCATTAATGTAAATGAGAAAGAGTAGGCAAGTAATTATCAACAGAGGGCACCAAGCCCGGAAGGCTACGAAGCACCATCAACTGTGTGGAATATAAAAAAAATGGTAAATATCACTAAGGATGCCAATTCGAGAACAAAAGTGCATAAGGCAGACAATATCAAAGGTATCTGATTCCTCAAGGATTCTATCGAGGAACAAGTGACCACGAGGGACAGTCAGGAAACAAGACACACACACCTCCTGGAAGTACAATACAATACAATACAATTTTATTTAGGTAAGGTACATACATACAATAAATATTTACAAGGATTGTTTAACTTATAGGTATAGCTAGTACATACAATGCCTAAAGCCACTATTACGCAAAGCGTTTCGGAAGTCAGGACATTCGACAAGGATATGCACAACCGTAAGAGGGACAATGCAGTTTGGAAAATAAAGAGAAGGGCGGCACTCCATTAAGTGCCTATGAATTAAACATAAATGTAGGGACATTTATGGCTAATACGTAATCTCATCAGAGCCATTTCTCACCACCAATTATGGTGATGGGAGGAGGGCCATGGGGACACACTACCTTTAAGAGTATGCAGTTTGTCACGAGTAACAGAAGACCAACAATCCTGTCAATGGGTAAGGATGGAGGAATGAATAACTGGGTAGAAGTCAGAATAAGGAACACCTTTAAGGGAGATGGGGCAAGTGCAGATAGCCTCCTTAGTGACAGAGTCCGCACACTCATTTAAGGACACACAAATATGGCTGGGAAACCGGCAAAATTCCACTGTCTTAAATCTATTGGAGATAAACAGCCAATGTTGAATTTCGACTACAACCGAATGAACTGGATTAAAGGGCTCCAGAGCCATGAGGGCACTGTGAGAGTCAACTACAACAATAAAGGAAAATTGACAGCAAGAAAGCTGTTGACAAAGAGCATACAAAATAGCACAAAGTTCTGCTGTGGAGATGCTAGTCTCTGGAGGCAGGCGACACATAGGTGTGGTGAGGAAAAACAACAGAGTAGGCTACACCATCTGCAGACTTTGACCCCATCTGTGAAGATGGAAATGGAGCAGAAGTGTGAAGAAAAGTGTGCAAGGAAAAGTACGACATAAGCGAGAGTGAGGAGGGTGTTGTACGGACTGTGCAATGTAGCAAAGACAGTAGCGATCATGGCGATCCTGTAGATACAGTATGCCTGTTTCATCATACCGACTTAGGGTAGGAGTCAAACGCAAGGCACCAGAGCTGAGGTATAACCCATTATGGTGCAGAGCATCAAGACAGCAAAGAGTAGGAGAGGCAGACGAGTAAGCAAGACAACCATACCTGAGTTTAGACAGCACGAAGGTGGAGCGTGCTTGTATCAGCTCCCCAGGAAGTATAACTTACCTTAAGTAAATTAAGGACCTTAGAGCATCCAACTCAGAGGTTAGAGATATGGGGAGACCAAAACAAACGAGTTTCAAAGATTAACTCCATAAGTTTAGCAAAATCTTTGCACAAAAGGGGATTACCATAAAGTGACAAAGGGGGATGAAGAACGACCTACATCCGAGGAAAAGTCATCGCAAAAGTTTTAGTTGTAGAGAACTTGATGCCATGATTGGTGTCCCAGGATGACACGGCATCAATCGCAAGTTGAAGTCGCCGTTGAAGGAAAGGCAAGTCATCACCTTGACAGCAATGGGTAAGATTGTCAACATAGAGAGCTGATGAGATTCCAGAGGGAAGGGAGTAAAGAAGACCACTGAGGGCAACCAGGAAAATTAGTAAGTGCTCAGAACACTACTGTGAGGTACACCTTCATATTGCCGTAAAAAGGCAGAATGGTACAAACCATCACTAAAGGAACGATTAGAGCGGAAGCTTCGTAGGAAGAGGAAGAGATTACCACGAATGGAGTTGGGACAAAATATGGTATCTCCAGGTGGTGTCATATGCCTTTTCCAGGTCAAAAAAAGGGCAGCAACAACAGAGGTGTTTGCAGTAAAAGCAGTACATATATAGACCATGTTCACCAAGACATCAGTCATGACACTTGTAAAAGCCAAATTGAGAAGGTAAGTGGTGGCGATAGTGTTCTAAGAACAACATCATAAGGACATTGAACATACGTTCAAAGAGTTTGCAGATGCAACTCGTGAGGGCAATGGGGCAGATGTCCTTAGCAGCTATCCCTAGAGACCCTGGTTTCTGAATAGGAAAAACCACCACCTGAAGCCAGTTCTCAGGGACAGATGATGACTGCCAGATAAGGTTAAACAGATTCAGTATATACTGAAACCATGCATTGAGAGAGGTGACATTCATTAGGAGATGTTTTGCTTTCTGAGCCCGCTGCCATAGAACCGCAGAGTCAGGGCAGACTGGTGTTCGGAGAGAGAGATCATTATAGAGAAGCTGGAGATGCATGCGAAAATCTATAGGACAAGATTCATGAAGGTGCTTATGAATAAGGAAAGATGGAGGAAGACTAGAACTGGAGCCACCAGTCGAAAAAGGGGAACACAGTTCGGTGGCGACTGACACAGGATCCGCACAATAGAATCATGGAAGTGAAGGACTGGTGAGACATCTGGAACAAACTTACCCGCAATCTTACAGGTTTTCTTCCAGATCCGGGGCAGAGGAATATCAGACGTAATGGTGGAGACAAAGGTTTCCAACTCTCAAGTTTAACCGTACGGACCGCAGTCACCTTATAAAACAAAAGAAAACAGCCGTCTGTCTGCATCTGTCTTTCTTCCAGGCTGCACTCTTACAGAGGACAGTCGAAACACCCAGCATTCCACCTGGGAACGCACTTCCGCATTCCCCTGGAGGTAGAGCAAGGAATAGAGTGGAGGGCAGCATCTAATATGGTGTGATGAAAAAGGAGTAGGGCTCGACGGTGAGGCAGATAGGAGAGGTCAGAAAGAGTACCATGTAGAGTGAATAGATTCCAGTCAGCCTTGGCAAACTGCCACCTAGGGAAGGAGAGAGAAGGGTGAAAAGAGAAAAAGGTGACAAGGATGGGGAAATGGTCACTGTTATAGAGGTCACGAAGAACCCGAAACGTGAAATCTAAATAAAGAGAAGACGAAAAAGAGGGAGGTGGTGATGAAGAAGAGGAACTACAGGAGGGGTAAAAGTCAAAGCATGACAAGAGGCGAGAGGAAGGATGTTGCAAGGACCGCGCAAGATATCAAAGACAGTCGCGATCACGGCGATCCTGGAAAGATAGGAAGGCAGTATCAACATATAAGTTGAGGGTGGGAGTCGAACGAAAGGCACCAGAGCTGAGGCGCAACCCAGTATGGTGCAAAGCATCAAGACGACGAAGAGTAGAAGGAGACGAGTAAGCAGGGCAACCATAATCGAGTTTAGACAGGACGAGAGACGAATGTAAAGAGAGGAGTGTGCAGCTATCAACTCCCCAAGAAGTATGGGACAAAACCTTAAGGATGGTAAGGGTCTTGGAGCATTCAACTCGGAGGTAAGAGATATGAGGCGACCAAGACAAACGAGTGTCAAAGATTAACCCCAAAAGCTTAGTGGACTCCCTGAACACAAGGGGATGACCATAAAGCAAAAGAGGGACAAAGAATGACATGCTTCTGAGTAAAAGTCATAGCACAAGTCTTAGACATAGAGAACTTGAAGCCATGATCAGTGGCCCAAGATGACATGGCATCAATCGCAAGTTGAAGCCACCGTTGAAGGAGAGGCGAATCATCATCCCGACAGCAAAGGGTAAGATCGTCGACATAGAGAGCGAAGAAAACGCCAGAAGGGAGGAAAAAAAGACCATTGAGGGCAACTAGAAAAAGAGTAGTGCTCAGAACACTACCTTGGGGTACACCCTCATATTGCCTAAAAGGGGCAGAGAGAGTGGCACCAAGCCTAACTCGAAAGAAACGAGAGATAAAGCTTTGGAGGAAGAGAGGGAGATTACCCCGAAGGCAAGATGAATGAAGTTGTGACAGAATATGGTATCTCCAGGTGGTGTCATAAGCCTTTTCCAGGTCAAAGAAGATGGCAACAACAGAGGTCTTCGCAGCAAAAGCAGTACAAATATAGACCTCCAAGTTCACCACCAGGACATCTGTTGTGCTGCGGCATTTGCGAAAACCAAATTAAGAAGGGGAGAGGTGGTGAGTATTCTAAAAAACCGCATCAGACAAACATTAACCATACGTTAAAAAGAGTTTGCAGACAACTCATGAGGGCAATAGGGTGGAAGTCCTTAGGGAATGTCCTGAGAGACCCTGGAAACATAACAGGGAGGACGGGGAGGACAACGGCATCGACCCAGTCCTCAGGTACTGAAGACGACTCATAGACCCGATTATACAGACTCAGTAAATACCGAGACATGCATAGAGGGATGTGGTGAAGCATCTCATAATGAATGCCATCGGAACCTACTGCCATAGAACCACAGAGGGACCGGGCAGACTTAAGTTCAGAGAGAGAGAAGGGATCGTTATAAGGAAGGCTGAGATGAGTGCAAAAATCTAAAGGACGAGATTCAAGAACAGGCTTATGAAGAAGGAAAGATTGAGGAAGATGAGAACCAGAGCTAACAGACGAAAAGTGGGAACCCAGTTTGGTCGCAACGGGTCCACCACAAGAGTACCACGGAGGTGGAGGACCGGCGAGACATCAGAAGCAAACTTACCCACTATCTTGCGAATACCCCTCCAGATCTGCGGCAGAGTATTTTCGGACGTAATGGTGGAAACATAAGACCTCCAACACTCACGTTTACCTGTACAGATGGTCCTACGGACCACTGAACTCGCCTTCCGAAACAAAAGACAAGAATCAGCCATCTGCCGGCGGCGATGTCTCTTCCAGGCTGCACGCTTATAGCAGACAGCCCAAGCACAGTCCACATTCCACCAGGGAACGCACTTCCATGTTTCCTGAGAGGTAGAGCGAGGAATAGAGTGGAGGGCAGCATTGAAGATGGTGTCATGAAAAAGGAGGAGGGCGCGAGGGAGAAGCAAAATGGAGAGGTCGGAGAGAGTAGCACAGAGGGTAAATTGATGCCAGTCAGCCTCGGCAAACCGCCACCTAGGGAAGGAGAGGGGAGGGTGAAAAGAAAAAAGGTAACAAGGATGGGGAAATGGTCACTGCCATGGAAGTCATCAAGAACCTGCCATGTGAAATTCAAGTAAAGTGACAACAAGCAAAGAAAAAATCAAGACAGGAAAGGGTGCAGTCCAAGAGTCCAAATGAGTGGGCTCATCAGAATTCCTTAGAGACAGGGAAGAAGAGAGGATGAGCGGTTCGAGAAGGCGACCCCGGGTGCTTGTCAGAACATCACCCCAGAGGGTATGTCGACAACTGAAATCACCCAGCAGGAGCACAGACTCTGGCAAGGAGTCCACTAGGTGTTTAAGATTGGGAAGAGAAAGGGGCACATTTGGGGGGAGATAAATGGAACAAACTGTGCACCATTTACGCACAAAGACACGGGCAACAGAACATTGGAGAGGTGATGGAAAAAGTAAGGGGATGAAGGGAACATCAGAACGAATCAAAAGCAGAAAAGTTATTGGTCCCAGCAAAATCTGAAGGGGGGGGGGCAGGGGGAGAGAAAGGAGTAATCACGGAAGCGACCAGGACGAGCACCAAGCATCGGCTCCTGGAGACGGACACAAAGGAGCGAAAACTGTGAAATCAAAAGTTGGAGTTTATGGAAATTGGCGTAATATCCATGAATATTCCATTGAAGAACAGACATCGACAAAAAGAGAAAGGACAGGAACAGAGAACAATGAAGAAAAAAGGTTAAAATGGAACACAGCATGTCAAAGAAGTGCAGGATCAGGATCAGGGTCAGCGAAGTCAGGGATAGTGGGCATGGGTAAACTGAGTAAAGATGGAGGGAAGGGAGTGGGAGGACAGACCACAGGCAGATGAGCAGGGTCCAGAGGAGGAGGCAACCGAGAGGGACTGTCAAGGACAGCAGGAGGGGCAGAAACCGGGGAGCACACCTCAGCAAGGGCAGGAACCGAGAGGGTAGCAGGGGCCAAAGAAACCTCCAAAGCAGGAACAGGGGGCTCGACCACCGAAATGGGAGAGGTGGAGTGATAGTCAGAGGTAGGGGGCGAGGATGAAAGTGAAGCTTTCTTACCAGCCAGGGAGGAGGAAGGAGATAAGCCAGGCTTTCGCTTCTAACTCAGAGACAGGTGTTCCAGCAGCAACGTACTGGGCAACAGACTCAAACGTCTCAACAGAAGAAGAATGAGAGCGAACAACACGATGATCACTAGGAGAAGGATGGACATCAGCCTGCACAGACAGGCGGCGTGGAGAGCTAAGAGAGAGAGGAGAAGGATGGGAAGGAGGATCAAAGGAAGTTGAGAAAGAAGACACAGGAGACATGACAGACTGGGTAGAAAGAAGGGGAACCCCAGACAGAGAACCAGGAGGGGGACCCTTCGGGTCAGAATGTAAAGGAACAGGGGAGCAGGCGGTGAGCGTATCTGGGTCTAAGGCCTGGAAACTGTTGTGAGACTGAGGAAGGTGGGAAGGACGAGGAGAGGAAGAGTGCAACACGTGAGCGTAAGAAACCCCAGCGAAAGGGGAAGGAGGGGGATGGTGAACTTGGCGCCTCGCCTCAGGAAAAGACAAATGTTCCCAGTGCTTCAAGTTGAGGACAGCTGCCTCATGTTTGTAATGGATACACGCGCGAGAGAAGGTAGGGTGGGCATCACCGTAATTGAGGCAGCGAGCCTGGGGAGAAATGCACTCCGACTTAAAGTGACCTTCGTTCCCACACATAGGGCAGACAGAGAGAGAATACTGGAGCATTTGAGGGCACCATGTCTGAACTTCCAGCATTTATTACAAAGCCGAGAAGAGGGTATGTACTCCTGAATGGAGCATCTGGCACCAGCAAGAATAACAGAGGGCGGAAGTGTCCAACCATCAAAGGTAATTTTCACAAGCCGAAGGGACAGACGGTGACGGCCACGAGGGGGTCGTGAACGTGTAAACCTGGAGAACAGAATGGTCTTGAGCCTCGAGGACATGTTTAATATCCTCGTGGCAGTCCTTGAGGTTCCTAATACCGGTTGTAACATGGTGTGGGAGGAGAACAGTGCCAACACTGGCACTTAACTGAGCATTCTTGGAGACCCGAACAGGGGGGTCACCTCAATGTAGGACAAAGGCGCCAAGTGGACAGCTGCATCCCAAGAAGAAGCAGCTACAACATGCGTACCGAGATGGGTGGGGTTAAAAGTAACAGAGGCATCTACTGAATCAACAAGGTGCCTATGGAGGGAGAAATTGTCAGGAGTAGAATCTAAATGATGGAGGTCAAAGTACTTAGTCCACGTAGCAAGATCAAACAAGGCATGGTATGAATTGGTATGGGAAGGAAGCATGCGAGAGCAGCCATGGCGGGGACGGTGGTGAGAACCCTCTAGAGAGAGAGAGGGGGGTCATAAGGTGCAGTAGTCACAATGAGAGATGGAATCGTACTAGGGAACGAGGTAGTCACCACAGGGGGCTTGGGGCTCAACCCAACCACAGAAGAGGAAGGGGAGCGGGGGAGTAGTCCAGTCTGGGCCCAATGTAGCGGGGGCTACAGAGCCCAGTCTTCCAGCACAGTCCGACTCAGGGGCCTGGTCACCCACCCCCCATGAGCCTGGGAAAGAGAAGTCGTTTCATTATCCATGCAGCAGTCTTTCTAAAAGTTTGGGGCCTGGAACCAAGGGATACCACCTACCAGGGCAGCCAGGGAGGCTGAGCGCGGGCCAGTGCAGGAAGGGTGCATCGTCCCCAGCGGTGCCTCCCCCCTTTTTAACAAGGAGTCCTACTGCATAGTTCATTCTCCCACACTGGTGCAAAGACCCCACTCCCCCTATTGCCCCAGCCTGGACACCCAGCCATCCACTCAGGGCTACCCCTCCAGCGGGCAGTCCGATGGCTCACAAGCCCCCTACGTGGTGCCCATCTGCATGTACAACACACAAAGAGGGGACAGGAGAGGGGGCAAAGGCAACCCTCACTAGTCCCAGGGTGGTGTACATGAGCCCCTCACCATGACAAGGTGACACCACAGAGGGAAGAGGCGAGAAGAGCAGATGTACTCCTGAATACAGCATCTGGCACCAAGAGTTACGGAAGACGGAAAGGACCTATCAAAAGTGATTTTCATTACACAAAGAGACTGGCCACGACGACCACGAGGGAGAGCGAGTAACATATTAATAAGGAGGATAGAATGGCCTTGGGCCTCAAGGACATGTTTATTATGGTAGTCTTTAAGTTCCTTATCACCAGTCGCTACATGGTATGGGAGAATAACTGTGCCAATCCTGGTATTTATTTAACCAGGCATTTTTTGATATTCGAACCGGTGTCTCCCCAATGCAGGACAACGAGGCTAAGTGGACAGCTGCTTCCCGAGAAGGAGCTGCAACAACACGTGTACCAGTATGGGTGGGGTTAAAAGTGACAAAGGTATCCACCAAATCAACTAGAGTAGGAGTAATTAGGTCAAGTGGAGGAGTAGGTCTGTATATTAAAGAGGAGCTGGAATGCACAGAGCTCCTGAACTTGACCAATGAGGTGGTAGAGGTACTTGGAATCAAGGTAGAGAATATAAATCTAATTATTATTCTAATATACAAACTGCCAGATGCAACAGTTCAGGAATTCACTGAGCAGATCCACAAAATAGAAAATAGTCTTGGTAACCTAGCAAACCCAGTACCAGATATTATCTTCCTTGGAGAATTCAAAAAATAGAGCTGATACAGAACGAGGCTATGAGGATTATTCTTGGATGTCAAAGAAATGCAATGATTGAAATAATGAGAATGGAATTAAATTTACAGAGTGTGTGTGATAGAGTCCGTGACATTAACACTAGAGTATCTATTCGTTTCATGCGGAGAAAAGGAGGGGATAAGCTGTTTGAGAGCGTTCAGACCTGCTTGAGTGACGTACACACTTCCAGGAAACTGAGGGAGACACGCTATACGAGAGGATTAGCTCATGACCTCAGGGAATACGACGTACTTGACTGCTGTAAACCCTCTCGACAATGTAATATGTCTGCTCCCTGGAAAGTACAGAAAATAGACGTCGAAATTGTACCCCTCAAGGTGAAAAAGATTCATCATGAACCGGGACAATTACGGTGTTTGTATGGAAGCATGATATCTCGGTTACCAAGAGGCAACAGTTTACATGTATATTGCGACGGGTCGGTGGCGGAAGATGGCAGGGCAGGGTGTGGTGTCCTAATAAGGGATTATACGGAGTTTGGGACTGTGGACAGGATAATTGAACTCCGGCTTAGTAATTATATATCATCCACACAAGCTGAACTGCAGGCCATTCTGGCGTGTTTGGAGGAAGTACGTCATGACGACAAAAATGTTTTTGTATTTGTCGATAGCCGAGGAGCACTGGAGTCCTTAAACAGTCGAAACCCAGTCTTCATGTCTATAGTGGAGGACTGTAAGAGAAGAATAACTGAGATACAGCTGAAAGGTTATAGTGTGAAATTCATGTGGATTCCGTCTCATGTTGGAATAGTGCTCAACGAGGTGGCGGATGACTTGGCCAAACGTGCCACATCAAAACCACAAGTTGACATTGAATGTGAATTCACAATGAGACAAATAAGAAGCAAAATCAGAAATATTCAGGCACAGGCGGGAGTGGAGAGGAGAGAGATAATGTATGAGAGAAGTCAAACCATGCAACACTACATGTATGTGAGTCAAAACACCCATTTCACTTATGGTAAAAGGAGAAATGCTTGGAGTGACTCTGTGTACATGCGGCTCAGGCTTGGGTACAAATATTACTGGGAATATGGGATAGATGTTCATGATAATGACACGAAGTGTAAACTATGTGGTATGTTAAGGTCTCACACCCTTGCCCATTATATTCTTGATTGTCCCTTGATTAATGTATATAGAAACACTGAGATAAGGACTGTTCCTGAACAAATAGCCTGGATGTGTCACAACGGAAAGGTTGATGATATTCTTGAGAGATATAAGAATTTTGCACCAAGATTGTAATATTTTGTTGAATTATCTGCAGGTGTCTTGCAAATTGTCTATACAGTATACCTAGGTCATAAAAGTATTTATGTGTACGTCTGATACCATACTACTTGTGAAGGAGGAAATGTATATGTTTACCTCTCAGAATGTTTGGTAATATGTTTATTTGTGATGTGTGTCTATGTATATATTAACACGTTGTACTGAATGGGGTGAGAATAGCTTGAGCTACCTCATCCCTTTGTGTGTATTTTACCTCAATAAACTTATTTCAATTTCAATTTCAATTTCACTGAGATTCTGTGACAAATTCTCGCTCAGTCAGCAGATTACAGAACCGATTAGGAATGAGAACACGCTGGACCTCATATTCACGAACAATATCATTGCTCATTGAAGTGGAAACTAACATTAATAACGGTAGTAGGCCCAAGAGAAACAACAAGCGAGAAGGGCTATTCAACAAATTAAATTTTAATAATAAAAGGATAGACTCGGAGAAAATAAACAAGGAACTTACAACATTATATGGGAAAATGTTTAAGTAATAAAAATCCTACACAAGGTCCAACGTAGAAAGAGAACGCAGACGACATTACAAAAGAAGAAAAAATTTAACAGAAATGCTGAAGCAGAGCCTCAAAGCTCTCCGAATGTACTCGCTAGAAAGACGATGGGAGAAATATCAAATAATATACAAGTGGGAAAATACTGGAGGGCCATGTCCCAAATCT
This sequence comes from Procambarus clarkii, assembly GCF_040958095.1. Classification (NCBI taxonomy): domain Eukaryota; kingdom Metazoa; phylum Arthropoda; class Malacostraca; order Decapoda; family Cambaridae; genus Procambarus; species Procambarus clarkii. The sequence continues at coordinate 13,544,100 of NC_091184.1, read as the reverse complement.
GCACTGTAAAATAACAACATACTGGAGTGAACAATATGGTAGAAAATGCAGAGTACTGTACAACCAGTGAAGAGCAGGGGTGCCATAGGCACAATTAGAGAGAACTATATGAACATCATAGGTCCATGGTAGTTTAACATCCTCCCAGCGAGCATAAGAAATATTGCCGGAACAACCGTGGACATATTCAAGAGGAAACTAGATAGTTTCCTCCAACGAGTGCTGGACCAACCTGGCTGCGGTGGGTATGTGGGCCTGCGGGCTGCTGCAAGCAACAGCCTAGTGGACCAAACTCTCACAAGTCAAGCCTGGCCTCGGGCCGGGCTAGGGGAGTAGAACTCCCAGAACCCCATCAACTAGGTGTTTATGGATGAATAAATCATCAGGACGAGTAGAATTAACATGACTGAGATTAAAATACTTAGTCCATGTAGCAGGACCAAACAAAGCTTGGAAGGTATTAGAACCGGAAGGAATCGTGCGAGTGTGACTGCGGAGAGGACGGCACCGAGCACCCTCAGTAAGAGGGGGGGGTAAAAGGTGCAGTTTTTACAATGAGAGATGAAGCCACTCCATGTGATGAGGTGGTCATTACTGGGGGCTTGGGGCTCAACCCTGCCACAGAGGTAGAAGGGGAGCAGAGAGGGGTTAGGTTAGTCGGGACCTGGTAGACCAAGCTCTCACAAGTCAAGCCTGGCCTCGGGGATTAGAAAAACTCCCAAAACACCATCAAGTGGGTATCAAGCAGGGAAAGTCTGGAGCTGCTTGGTCTGGGACCAAAGTAGCTGGGGGTTACAGAGCCCGGCTTTCCATCACAATCCGACTCGGGGCCCTGGTCTCCCACCCCACATTTGAGAAGTTAAAAGTAAGTGTCAGATATCAGCATGTAAATGAACAGGTAAACATATCATCAACAAACAAGCCCCCATACCCACCATGGCGGCACAATTAGAGGATAGGACACCTGATAAGACGTGGGCCTCCCCAGGGGTGCATCGTAGATATATGCCCTGCAATCACCACTTTAAGAACCATCAGTCCGTCAAGGTTGGGCTCAGCAATGAAGGAAAAGAGTGACAATAAAAGTGTCCCTTTGCTCAACAGTTTCGGGTACCACAGTTTTACGGGCAAAAGACTGTGCCTCATCTAACATCCAGTGTCAAAACAGAAGACGACATCTAAAAGAATGATCAAGAATAGCAAAAAGTCGCTGGGAAATAGCAATTAAAAAGGAGAATTGGGAAGGAAAATTAAACTCAGTAGGAAAAAGCATTCAGCACAATTAGTGAAGAAGGCAGCAGGAGCATAAGGCTTCAAAAGGACAGAGGACACTGTCCCATGGAGCATCACACCCTAGCATCTGCCAACAAAGCCCCCTCACGATGGCAACAGGCTGGAAAGGGAGGGAGAGATGAAAAAGATGAGAGGGTGAAGAATACTGCTCGGTGAGACACCAGTGTTAATGGGTAGAGTGGGAAAATTGGAATCATTCACAGATATATACTGGAGTCTGTCACTGAGGTAAGATTGTAGGTACTGGAGGGAGTGACTTCTTACTCTGTAATGTTTCAATTTAAGAAAGTTAATGTGTTTACAGTGTCAAAACGTCTTATGTAGGTCAACAAATAAATGAATAAGGTACTCATTTTTTCCAAAAGCTGCATAAATTAATCATACAAACTGGGCATGATTGGTCCTTTTTTGGTCCTGAAGCCATTATGGCAAGAACTAAGTATAAATAGGAGTAAGGCTGCATGTAAATTAACTCTTTAAAATATTTTAGACAAAATCGGCAGAATTGATTTTGGTCTATAATTGTTGACTTCAGTGAGATTGCTGCTTTTATAGACTAAGGTTACTCTTGCTTTTTTCTCAAAATATCAGGAAAGGTTTAGAGTTCAAATAATTTGTTGTAGAGCAATGCAATGGCTGGAGCTAAAAATCTAGAGACTTTTTGTAAATTAGGGGTGGAATCTCAACATACAGTATCTATGCATGGGGTTCATTCATCCACTGCAAACTACCTCAAGCCCATCATCACCCAATGAAAATCTGCTATCAGAACAATAAAACTGTCTTCAAACAACACACAACCTCTCTGTTTAAATCCCTGAACATGCTACATATACACTCGCTCTACACATTCTCTTGTACTATTTACAAGTACAAAACCTTGTTCCTAAATGCTAACCCTGATCTGAAACTCTCCATTGATAGACGTAATAGAACCCACAAGCACCACAACATATATATCTCTTTGATATAATTTTTTTATATAAATTGACAGTCAGGATAATATAATTGCCAATCAGACTAATATAACTTTGAATCAGGGTTTTTCACCCACAGGGTTATTGATCAATAGAACTGCCGACCCACCAAAGCCATAACTGCCAAAACTGTGCTGAATTTCAAAATATACCTGGAAAAAATCATGAAGGCAAACTGGGAGGGAAAAGGGAACCTTCAGCAAGCCGACGACTTCCTGTTCTCATTGAGGCCACTCGGGTTAGTGGCCCTCAGGTAAATCGGGTAAAATATTATTCCCAGACAATTACAGCATAACTGATAAAGTTAGGCTAGAGTAATAAATTTCTGGTAAATTTAGAGTGATAAATTTTTAGAGTAATATAAATTTAAATTTCATATTAACTTGACTGACAGCTATAATGCCAATTAGCATTCAATATACTCTTCGGTGAAATATTTATAATCAAGAGTAGAACTCATAAATAGGCCTAAACAAAAAATAAAAAATGGACATCAGTTTGCATATGAATCTGATGAGAAAATTCCTGGATTAATATACATTTCCTTACCAATCAAATGATCTCACCTTAAGTACGTCTCAGATTGTCTTCTTCACCAACTCCAATGCTAAATAATATTACAACAAAAATGTCCATAACTTAGCTACAGAGTATATAACATTTTAAATGAATTTCCACAGGAAGCCAAAAAAGGAAGCGCATTATTTACATATATATGAAGAAAAACATTTAAAGCTTTGTTTTACCTTTGCTAAATTAAAGAGATATTTCTATACAGTACTTATAAGCAATTTTGAGTTTTCCTAGTGACAGCTTCTCCAGTTCTTGCTTGGTCATCTAACTTTCATAAAAGAACAATATAATAAAATATCTTTTATATCTTTACCTTTCATTGTGAAGTGTATTTGTCAAACAAAATATAATTACCTCTGAAGAACATCCAACTGACATTGTGATAGCACACTGTTAGATTCAAGGTAAGTTAATATACCATTGTGTGCCTCATTATCCTTCAACATTCTCTTAATTATCTTCCACACTCAATGTGTTTAGCCTATTATTTGCATGTATCATTTTGTGCCTCTTCATACTTCCAAGATGACTAAATCTCTTTCCACACTCTGGACACTCGTGAGGTTTATCACCTGAATGCACTAACATGTGAGTCTTCATACTTCCACGCTGACTGAATCTCTTCCCACACTCTGGACACTCATGCAGTTTCTCACCTGAATGCACTAACATGTGCTGTATTATAGATCCACGTTCTCTAAATTTTTTACCACACTCGGCACATTGAAAAGGTCTCTCATTCGCATGCACCTTCCTGTGAGTCTTCATACTTCCAAGATGCCTGAATCTTTTCCCACACTCTGGACATTTATTAGGTTTATCATCTGAATGCACTAACATATGAGTCTTCAAATGTCCACGATGACTGAATCTCTTCCCACACTCTGGACACTCATGAAGTTTATCACTTGAATGCACTAACATGTGAGTCTTCATATTTCCACGCTCACTGAATCTTTTCCCACACTCTGGACACTCGTGAGGCTTCTCACCTGAATGCACTAACATGTGAGTCGTCATATTTCCACGTTTACTGAATCTCTTCCCACACTCTGGACACTCGTGAGGCTTTTCACCTGAATGTACTAACATGTGAGTCGTCATATTTCCACGTTGACTGAATCTCTTCCCACACACTGGACACTCGTGAGGCTTGTCACCTGAATGCACTAACATGTGAGTCTTCATACTTCCAAGACTGAATCTCTTCCCACACTCTGGACACTCGTGAGTTTTGTCACCTGAATGCACTAACATGTGCCTTATTATAGTTCCACGATCTCTAAATTTTTTGCCACACTCGGCACATTGAAAAGGTCTCTCATCCGCATGCACCATCCTGTGCTTCTTCATACTTCCAAGATGACCGAATCTCTTCCCACACTCTGGACACTCATGAGGTTTATCACCTGAATGCACTAACATGTGAGTCTTCACACTTCCAGGACGGGTGAATACCTTCTGACACTGTGGACACTGGTGAGTCTTCATCTTCTTTATGACAGGTGCAGTTTGTGTGAAGGTTTTCTTCCCCGGATGTTGGGAGAAGCGTCAAGGCTTGAGTGTTGTTTCTTAGAGTTAGACTTGATGTGAGCACTTGGCGGTCAATGGTGGTGCTTCTTCTTTATGATAGGTACAGTTTGTGTCAAGGTTTTCCCTTAATGCTCGTGCTGGACATCACCGGCGGACGCTGCTAAAATGGCGGCGGTTGTTTACCCTCTCATCGCCTGAACGTTCCAATGTTTTTGTCTGGTTCCACATATCATTTTTCCTACTACTTATTTTTGTTTATAAGTGATCATTTACAATTAACACTTGTATTTATATTCATGTTTTTCAATCAAAGAATGTACTTGAAATTGTTTCTTTAAACATAAAGCCACACGATTATACTTTTTGAAGGAAATAGCTCTCCCATAGTGGATGCACTACATGCGCAGAGTTGACCAACAATAGTTTCATATTCTTTTTTACCTATATATAAATATATATTGGAAAAGAAGTTCCTGTAAAATAGTCTAATAGGGGGTATAGGTGTTGAGTTAGTTGTCTCTTCAGAGGTTGCATGGCGTTTCACTTTCCTTCTTAACAATATGCCTTCAGCCGAACAAGTCTATGTGGGTGGGGACGAGGACAGGTTGACGAGTTTAGCAGTTACCAGGGAGCTGAGGTATAATCACCATTTAAGTAAGCAGTCTTCAGCCGAACAACCGGTCACCACTTGGTCCGGGAGACATCTCCCGTCACGCAGGGTGCAGTCGCGCCTCCACAGATCTCCAGTATCATCTATTGATACTGGAAATGGCTCAAAAGGGCCACCACTTATGGGCTATTCATGCCCAAGCCACCTTTTGGGTGGCTTAATCTTCTCTTTCTCTCTCGTGTTTGTCCACCATCTGGTCACCATGCATTTGGTCCGGGAGACATCTCCCGTCACGCTGGGTGCAGTCGCACCTCCACAGGTCTCCAGTATCATCTATTGATACTGGTGATGGCTCAAAAAGGGCCACCACTTACGAGCTATTCATGCCCGTGCCACCTTTTGGGTGGCTTCATCTTCATCTTTACACATTCACAAGGGAGACATCTCCCGTCATGCAGGGTGCATTCGCACCTCCACAGATCTCCACTATCAGCTCTTGATACTGGTAATGGCTTAAAATGGCCACCACTTACGGGCTATTTATGCCCGTGCCACCTTTTGGGTTGCTTCATCTTCATCTTAACACATTCATAAGGGAGACATCTCCAGTCACGCTGGGTGCAGTCCCACCTCCACAGATCTCCAGTATCATCTATTGATACTGGTGATGGCTTAAAAGGGCCACCACTTACGGGCTATTCATGCCCGTGCCACCTTTTGGGTGGCTTAATCTTCATCAATCAATCAATCAGCCGAACAAGTCTATGTGGGTGGGGACGAGGACAGGTTGACGAGTTTAGCAGTTACCAGGGAGGATGTTCTTAAACAAATAGTAAAACTCAAACCAAACAAATCCCCAGGGCCGGATGAAGTGTTTGCCAGGGTGCTTAAAGAATGCAAAGAGGAGCTTTGTGACCCACTGTCAACCATATTTAATAAATCAATAGAGTCAGGCAGAGTGCCAGAGTTTTGGAAAGTTGCTAATGTGATACCAGTTTTTAAGAAAGGAGATAGATCACTTGCTTCTAACTATCGACCAATTAGCCTAACGTCTATTGTGGGAAAGTTACTCGAATCTATAATAGCAAATAAAATTCGTCTTCATCTTGAAAAACATAAATTAATAATTGAGTCGCAACATGGTTTTATAAATGGCCGTTCATGTTTAACAAATTTGTTATCTTTTTATTCTAGCATTGTTGAGGCAGTTGATAGTGGTAAGGATTGCGATGTTGTATACCTTGACTTTAGCAAAGCTTTTGATACAGTGCCACATGAAAGACTGATTAAAAAGATAGAGTCTCATGGTATTGGGGGTGCTATATTAAGCTGGATTAGGGCATGGCTATACCAAAGGAAACAGAGAGTTAGTATAAATGGAATCAAGTCAGAGTGGGAAAATGTTGTAAGTGGAGTGCCTCAAGGCTCTGTCCTGGGACCTCTGTTGTTTATAATATATATAAATGATTTAGATATAGGTTTGAGTAGCAACATTTGCAAATTTGCCGATGATACGAAAATCGGTAGGGAAATTAATTCGGAGGAGGACTCACTATCACTTCAAGTTGATCTAGATAGGGTTTTGAAATGGTCAAAGGATTGGCAGATGCAGTTTAATGCTGATAAATGTAAAGTTCTGAGGTTAGGTAATGATGATAGAGTTACAAGATACGAGCTAGATGGTGTTGTGATTGCGAAGTCGGATTGCGAAAGGGATCTGGGAGTTATGATTAGTAAGAATTTAAAACAAAAGGATCAATGCATAAATGTTCGTAATAAGGCAAATCGGACACTTGGATTTATTAATCGCAGCGTTAGTAACAAGACACCTGGTGTGGTTCTCAAGCTATATCTTGCTCTAGTTAGGCCCCATTTAGATTATGCAGTTCAGTTTTGGTCGCCATATTATAGAATGGATATAAATTCACTTGAACGTGTCCAGCGTAGGATGACTAAGTTAATTCCCCAAATTAGAAATCTTTCATATGAAGAAAGATTAACAAAGCTTAAGTTGCATTCACTGGAAAGGCGAAGAGTTAGGGGTGACATGATAGAGGTTTACAAGTGGATGAATGGACATAACCGGGGGGATATTAACAGGGTATTAAAAGTATCAACACAGGACAGAACACGAAACAATGGGTATAAATTGGATAAGTTTAGATTTAGGAAAGACTTGGGTAAATACTGGTTCAGTAACAGGGTTGTTGATTTGTGGAACCAATTGCCGCGTAACATTGTGGAGGTGGGGTCCCTCGATTGTTTCAAGCACGGGTTGGACAAGTATATGAGTGGGATTGGGTGGTTATAGAATAGGAGCTGCCTCGTATGGGCCAATAGGCCTTCTGCTGTTACCCTTGTTCTTATGTTCTTATGTTCTTATGATGTCTTCGACGAAACCATTGCAGAAGCCGTTGTTGACTAGGACCTGCCTTACCCTACAGAGTTCTTCATCGACTTGCCTCCATTCAGAGCTGTGGCTGAGAGCACGGTCGACATATGCGTTAACAACACTCCTCTTGTACCTGTCTGGGCAGTCGCTGTTGGCATTTAGGCACATTCCTATGTTCGTTTCCTTAGTGTAGACTGCAGTGTGGAAACCTCCGCTCTTTTCCATGACTGTTACATCTGGAAAGGGCAGCTTCCCATCCTTTTCCATCTCGTAAGTGAAACGCAACACGGAACTCTGCTCAAATGCCTTCTTCAGCTCCTGTCTGACATCAGGTACCTGTGTAAAAATGTCATCAACATACCTGCAGTATATGGCCGGTTTCAAGTTCATGTCGACTAAGACTTTTTGCTCGATGGTACCCATGTAGAAGTTTGCAAACAGGACACCTAGGGGAGAACCCATGGCGACCCCATCTACTTAATGCCTTCAGCCGAACAAGTCTATGTGGGTGGGGACGAGGACAGGTTGACGAGTTTAGCAGTTACCAGGGAGGATGTTCTTAAACAAATAGTAAAACTCAAACCAAACAAATCCCCAGGGCCGGATGAAGTGTTTGCTAGGGTGCTTAAAGAATGCAAAGAGGAGCTTTGTGACCCACTGTCAACCATATTTAATAAATCAATAGAGTCAGGCAGAGTGCCAGAGTTTTGGAAAGTTGCTAATGTGATACCAGTTTTTAAGAAAGGAGATAGATCACTTGCTTCTAACTATCGACCAATTAGCCTAACGTCTATTGTGGGAAAGTTACTCGAATCTATAATAGCAAATAAAATTCGTCTTCATCTTGAAAAACATAAATTAATAATTGAGTCGCAACATGGTTTTATAAATGGCCGTTCATGTTTAACAAATTTGTTATCTTTTTATTCTAGCATTGTTGAGGCAGTTGATAGTGGTAAGGATTGCGATGTTGTATACCTTGACTTTAGCAAAGCTTTTGATACAGTGCCACATGAAAGACTGATTAAAAAAATAGAGTCTCATGGTATTGGGGGTGCTATATTAAGCTGGATTAGGGCATGGCTATACCAAAGGAAACAGAGAGTTAGTATAAATGGAATCAAGTCAGAGTGGGAAAATGTTGTAAGTGGAGTGCCTCAAGGCTCTGTCCTGGGACCTCTGTTGTTTATAATATATATAAATGATTTAGATTCAGGTTTGAGTAGCAACATTTGCAAATTTGCCGATGATACGAAAATCGGTAGGGAAATTAATTCGGAGGAGGACTCACTATCACTTCAAGTTGATCTAGATAGGGTTTTGAAATGGTCAAAGGATTGGCAGATGCAGTTTAATGCTGATAAATGTAAAGTTCTGAGGTTAGGTAATGATGATAGAGTTACAAGATACGAGCTAGATGGTGTTGTGATTGCGAAGTCGGATTGCGAAAGGGATCTGGGAGTTATGATTAGTAAGAATTTAAAACAAAAGGATCAATGCATAAATGTTCGTAATAAGGCAAATCGGACACTTGGATTTATTAATCGCAGCGTTAGTAACAAGACACCTGGTGTGGTTCTCAAGCTATATCTTGCTCTAGTTAGGCCCCATTTAGATTATGCAGTTCAGTTTTGGTCGCCATATTATAGAATGGATATAAATTCACTTGAACGTGTCCAGCGTAGGATGACTAAGTTAATTCCCCAAATTAGAAATCTTTCATATGAAGAAAGATTAACAAAGCTTAAGTTGCATTCACTGGAAAGGCGAAGAGTTAGGGGTGACATGATAGAGGTTTACAAGTGGATGAATGGACATAACCGGGGGGATATTAATAGGGTATTAAAAGTATCAACACAGGACAGAACACGAAACAATGGATATAAATTGGATAAGTTTAGATTTAGGAAAGACTTGGGTAAATACTGGTTCAGTAACAGGGTTGTTGATTTGTGGAACCAATTGCCGCGTAACATTGTGGAGGTGGGGTCCCTCGATTGTTTCAAGCACGGGTTGGACAAGTATATGAGTGGGATTGGGTGGTTATAGAATAGGAGCTGCCTCGTATGGGCCAATAGGCCTTCTGCAGTTACCTTTGTTCTTATGTTCTTATATTGCTTATACATGTGCCCATCCGGGCTCAAGAAGAACATAAGAACAAAGGCAACTGCAGAAGGCCTATTGGCCCATACGAGGCAGCTCCTATTTATAACAACCCAATCCCACTCATATACTTGTCCAACCGGCGCTTGAAACAATCGAGGGACCCCACCTCCAGCACGTTACGCTGTAATTGGTTCCACAAATCAACAACCCTGTTACTGAACCAGTATTTACCCAAGTCTTTCCTAAATCTAAACTTATCCAATTTATATCCATTGTTTCGTGTTCTGTCCTGTGTTGATACTTTTAATACCCAATTAATATCCCCTTTGTTATGTCCATTCACCCACTTGTAAACCTCTATCATGTCACCCCTAACTCTTCGCCTTTCCAGTGAATGCAACTTAAGCTTTGTTAATCTTTCTTCATATGAAAGATATCTAATTTGGGGAATTAACTTAGTCATCCTACGCTGGACACGTTCAAGTGAATTTATATCCATTCTATAATATCGCGACCAAAACTGAACTGCATAATCTAAATGGGGCCTAACTAGAGCAAGATATAGCTTGAGAACCACCCCAGGTGTCTTGTTACTAACGCTGCGATTAATAAATCCAAGTGTCCGATTTGCCTTATTACGAATATTTATGCATTGATCCTTTTGTTTTAAATTCTTGCTAATCATAACTCCCAGATACCTTTCGCAATTCGACTTCGCAATCTCAACACCATCTAGCTCGTATCTTGTAACCCTATCATCATTACCTAACCTCAGAACTTTACATTTATCAGCATTAAACTGCATCTGCCATTCCTTCGACCATTTCAAAACCCTATCTAGATCAACTTGAAGTGATAGTGAGTCCTCCTCCGAATTAATTTCCTTACCGATTTTCGTATCATCGGCAAATTTGCAAATGTTGCTACTCAAACCTGAATCTAAATCATTTATATATATTATGAACAACAGAGGTCCCAGGACAGAGCCCTCAGGTACTCCACTTACAACATTTTCCCACTCTGACTTGACTCCATTTATACTAACTCTCTGTTTACTTTGGTATAGCCATGCCCTAATCCAGCTTAATATAGCACCCCCAATACCATGAGACTATCTTTTTAATCAGTCTTTCATGTGGCACTGTATCAAAAGCTTTGCTAAAGTCAAGGTACACAACATCGCAATCCTTACCACTATCAACTGCCTCAACAATGCTAGAATAAAAAGATAACAAATTTGTTAAACATGAACGGCCATTTATAAAACCATGTTGCGACTCAATTATTAATTTATGTTTTTCAAGATGAAGACGAATTTTATTTGCTATTATAGATTCGGTGCCTCTTTAGTACAAGCTTGGAGTAGTTTCCTCAGAATATTTTCTGGTATGTCAAGAGGAGTACAGGCTGGATCACGATACACTCTGTCGGCTATCATCCCGATTGTCTCGTCCACAGGTACGTTGGTAAACAATGTCAAGACACACAAGCCAGGAAACCCACTTCGGCCAATCATTAGCCAGATACCCACACCCACGTACAGACTGGCGAAGCGACTCAACGGCCTGCTGACTCCTTATGTTCCTTGCGCCTTCAGCCTGAAGTCTCCAAAGGAATTTGTTGACTTACTGTGGGGCACACGGTCCACAGGGATAAGAGCCTCGTTGGAGGTAGAATCGCTGTTTACCAACGTACCTGTGGACGAGAAAATCGGGATGATAGCCGACAGAGTGTATCGTGATCCAGCCTGTACTCCTCTTGACATACCAGAAAATATTCTGAGGAAACTACTCCAAGCTTGTATTAAAGAGGCACCCTTCTTGAGCCCGGATGGGCACATGTATAAGCAAGTAGATGGGGTCGCCATGGGTTCTCCCCTAGGTGTCCTGTTTGCAAACTTCTACATGGGTACCATCGAGCAAAAAGTCTTAGTCGACATGAACTTGAAACCGGCCATATACTGCAGGTATGTTGACGACATTTTTACACAGGTACCTGAGGTCAGACATCTGCAGGAGCTGAAGGAGGCATTTGAGCAGAGTTCCGTGTTGCGTTTCACTTACGAGATGGAAAAGGATGGGAAGCTGCCCTTTCTAGATGTAACAGTCATGGAAAAGAGTGGAGGTTTCCACACTGCAGTCTACACTAAGGAAACGAACATAGGAATGTGCCTAAATGCCAACAGTGACTGCCCAGACAGGTACAATTAAGAGGAGTGTTGTTAACGCATATGTCGACCGTGCTCTCAGCCACAGCTCAGAATGGAAGCAAGTCGACGAAGAACTCTGTAGGGTAAGGCAGGTCCTAGTCAACAACGGCTTCTCTAATGGTTTCGTCGAAGACATCATAAGAAGGAAAGTGAAACGCCATGCAACCTCTGAAGAGACAACTAACACAACACCTATACCCCCTATTAGACTATTTTACAGGAACTTCTTTTCCACAGCTCATAAAACGGAGGAAAGGGTCCTGAAAGATATTGTTAATAGTATAAAACGTTATCCCTACCGACAAAAATCAGAGGATACAACTGACGATTTACTATAAAACCAGAAAAACGGCCAGCCTTCTCATGAGAAACTCTCCATACACAAAACAGAACGCTTTAAAAGAGACTAACGTCGTCTATGCCTTCAAATGCCCTCTTGGGGACTGTAAGCTCCAAAAAACTCAGTATATAGGCAAGACAACAACATCTCTTTCTAGGCGTTTAACGCTGCATAAGCAACAGGGCTCCATTAAGGAACATATAATCTCTTCCCACAACCAAACCATCGCCAGAGAAATCCTAGTAAACAACACAGAAATCATCGATAGATACAGCGATAGCAGGCGGCTTGACGTTTGCGAGGCACTACACATCAAGAAGTCAACACCAGCAATCAACAGCCAATTAATGCACAACTATATTCTACGCACCTCAAGACTCCGCTCCAATATAGAAGCATCAAGAAATATGGACCGATAGGCTTTCTACAAACACTTCTATTCAATACCCATTGTTTCGTGTTCTGTCTTGTGTTGATGAAATTAATACCCTCTTAATACCACCTCTTGTTCTGTCTTGTGTTGATGAAATTATTACCCTATTAATGCCACCTCACCCCATCCACCTCACTCAAATGTAGATATAAAATCGGAGATGCGTAAGTTCTATTCAGTTTATTTATTTATTTATGCATATACAAGAATGTACATAAGGAATGTGAGGATACAAATATGGTAATTACAGTCTTGTAAAGCCACTAGCACGCGCAGCGTTTCGGGCAGGTCCTTAATCTAAGAAAATTTTAAGGAGGTAAATACTTGCAAAATTATAGACAAAAAATGATAACAGATTACATGAAATGAAAAAAAGATGAGAGAAAATTGTAGGTACAGTATATTAAAGCTCATAGGTAGCTAAGATTGATTGCAATGACAGCTTGAATGGTAGTTGACAAAAAAATTGGTAGGCATAATACAGCAGAAACAATATAAGATTGGTTGCAATGACAGCTTGAATGGTAGTTGACAAAAATTGGTAGTCACAATACAGCATATGGCTAGCACATAAAAGAAGACAGCAATGAACACAATGATAAGGTTGTTTGAAATTACATAAAAATTACGAGATTGGGTAACACTAGGTACAGAGCAAATTTAAAGCTCAGTGTAGGAAACTAAGAAGATGAAGTTAGGTACTTTTTGGTTTTGCTTTTAAATAAGGCAAAAGTTTTACAGTTTTTCAATTCACTAGGGAGTGAGTTCCATAAACTAGGTCCCTTAATTTGCATAGAGTGTTTACACAGATTAAGTTTGACCCTGGGGATATCAAAGAGATATTTATTTCTGGTGTGGTGATAATGGGTCCTATTACATCTGTCCAGGGAGAGTTTCAGAGCATGGTTTGCATTTAAGAACAGGGTTTTGTAAATGTAGTTGACACAAGAGAATGTGTGGAGGGAGTTAATATTTAGCAAGTTTAGGGATTTAAACAAGGGAGCTGAGTGTTGTCTGAAAGCTGAGTTAGTTATCATTCTGATAGCAGATTTTTGCTGTGTGATGATGGGCTTAAGGTGGTTTGCAGTGGTAGACCCCCATGCACAGATACCATAATTAAGATAGGGGTAAATTAGTGCATAATATAGTGAGAGGAGAGCAGAGTTAGGAACATAATATCTGATTTTGGAGAGTATACCAACTGTCTTAGAGACTTTCTTAGTTATGTGTTGAATGTGGGTACTGAAGTTGAGTCTCTTGTCTAGGAATAGGCCAAGAAACTTGCCATCATCTTTATTACTGATGTTAATGTTGTCTATCTGTAGCTGAATTGCATTTGATGATTTGCTTCCAAATAAGATGTAGTAAGTCTTTTCGATGTTTAATGTTAGTTTGTTCGTTGACATCCATAAGTGGACTTTTTTTAATTCATTATTCACAACATTATTTAGTGTATGTGGGTTGAGGTTTGAATAGATAAGAGTAGTATCGTCAGCAAACAGTATAGGTTTGAGAATATTAGAGACATTAGGCAGATCGTTTATATATATAAGAAATAGAAGAGGTCCTAAGATGCTGCCCTGTGGCACTCCAACGGTAATTGGTAGAGTGGACGAAGTTGTATCATTGATGGTTACATATTGGTGTCTGTCACTAAGATAGGATCGGATGTAGTCAAGGGCAAGGCCTCGGATTCCATAATGCTGGAGTTTAAGTATGAGGTAGTTGTGATTAACAGTATCAAAGGCTTTTCTTAGGTCAATGAAGAGTCCAATCGGAAACTCATTTTTGTCAAGGGCTGAGTAGATAACGTCAAGGAGACTAATGATTGCATCGTTGGTGCTCTTTTGGGACCGGAAGCCAAACTGGCAGGGGCTGAGTATGTCGAATTTTACGAGGTAGGAATAGAGCTGTTTGTAAATATTTTTTTCAAATATTTTTGATAGAATGGGTAGATTTGATATTGGTCTATAATTGTTTATGTCCGCCGGATTGTCAGTTGTGTATTTGTAAACTAAAGTCTTTGAAAATGTAATAAGTTTTACGAAACGCGCTCGTGTCGCGTCAGACTAGAAATAAAAATGAATTTTGGAGAATATATATATATATATATATATATATATATATATATATATATATATATATATATATATATATATATATATATATATATATATATATATATATATATATATATATATATATATATATAAAATGTGACAATGTCAGACCACGGAGGAAAAATGAAACAGGAATTTCCTTAAGTACTTTCGTATATTAATACATCTTCAGAAAGAGTGATTTTACAGATCGAGTGATGGGTATAAATAGGCAGGCGAGAGTGGTGAAGTGAGGTGAGGTACAATACGTGGACAACGCAGACGGCCCATTGGCCCATCAGATGCAGCCAATTGGCCCATCCGATGTAGCCCAATGGCCCATCTGATACAGCAAACATACACAGGCATAATACATAGATAATTATAGCATAAAATGGCAAATATATACAATGAATTAGTGAGACAAATGCGTTCCAATGATCTTACTTAAATCGCCCTTTAACTGATCTATAAAAATGGATCTAAGTTATATAGACCACTGCTAATATTCAAATTACTTTCTTTAGTGATCTGTATGAAAGCAGATTCAATTATGTTTCTGTTATAGGTGCTTTTACAATTTGTTATTGAAGAAGCACTCTCCCAATCAATTTGGTGAGCATTTTCTGACAAATGAACAAACAAAGCATTAGACAATTGGCCATGTTTTACAGAGTATTTATGTTGCGATATTCTACATTTTAAATCTTTAGATGTTTGCCCAACATAGAACTTATTACATTCCTTACAAGGTATTTTATAAATGACACAATTATCACTACAAGGGCTGTTCCTAACTAATAGCTTACCAACAGTGTTTTCGTAGCTAAACATTACATCGATCTATATTAAAAAGTTTCAAGGCCTTGACAATATTCTCAACCCCGGAGAAATATGGTAAACATAACACATTCTTTGGGCGAATCCTTTCACTGCATACATTATTATAATATGTACGACGTGCTTTGTTACGGCAAATTTCCAAAAAATTCAGTGGGTAACAAAGCTTAAGACCAATCGAATCAATATTCTTAAACTCTTCGTCTAAGAATTCTGGACTCACAACTCGAAGAGCTCTTAGATACATTGAAGAAAAAATTGTCTTTTTCACATTGTATCTATGCCCTGAAAAATAATGAACATAAGATAAATTATTCGTAGGTTTTCTGTAAACACTAAACTTTAAAGAAGAGTCTTCCCTATGAATAAGCAAGTCTTATTCATAGATAAGAGTCTTCCCTATGCTTATTCATAGAGAAGACTCTTCTTTGGAGGCAGGCGGGGTCAGGGGAGACAGACGGGGTCAGGGGAGGCAGGCGGTGTCAGGGGAGGCAGGTGGGGTCAGGGGAGGCAGGTGGGGTCAGGGGAGGCAGGTGGGGTCAGGGGAGGCAGGTGGGGTCAGGGGAGGCAGGTGGGGTCAGGGGAGGCAGGTGGGGTCAGGGGAGGCAGGCGGTGTCAGGGGAGGCAGGTGGGGTCAGGGGAGGCAGGCGGTGTCAGGGGAGGCAGGCGGTGTCAGGGGAGGCAGGCGGTGTCAGGGGAGGCAGGTGGTGTCAGGGGAGGCAGGTGGTATCAGGGGAGGCAGGTGGTGTCAGAGGAGGCAGGCGGTGTCAGGGGAGGCAGGTGGTATCAGGGGAGGCAGGTGGTATCAGGGGAGGCAGGTGGGGTCAGGGGAGGCAGGTGGTGTCAGGGGAGGCAGGCGGTGTCAGGGGAGGCAGGTGGTGTCAGGGGAGGCAGGTGGGGTCAGGGGAGGCAGGTGGGGTCAGGGGAGGCAGGTGGTGTCAGGGGAGGCAGGTGGTGTCAGGGGACGCAGGTGGGGTCATGGGAGGCAGGTGGGGTCATGGGAGGCAGGTGGGGTCAGGGGAGGCAAGCGGTGTCAGGGGAGGCAGGCGGTGTCAGGGGAGGCAGGCGGTGTCAGGGGAGGCAGGTGGTGTCAGGGGAGGCAGGCGGTGTCAGGGGAGGCAGGCGGTGTCAGGGGAGGCAGGTGGTATCAGGGGAGGCAGGTGGGGTCAGGGGAGGCAGGTGGTGTCAGGGGAGGCAGGTGGTGTCAGGGGAGGCAGGTGGTATCAGGGGAGGCAGGTGGTATCAGGGGAGGCAGGTGGGATCAGGGGAGGCAGGTGGTGTCAGAGGAGGCAGGCGGTGTCAGGGGAGGCAGGTGGTATCAGGGGAGGCAGGTGGGGTCAGGGGAGGCAGGTGGTGTCAGGGGAGGCAGGTGGTGTCAGGGGAGGCAGGCGGTGTCAGGGGAGGCAGGTGGTGTCAGGGGAGGCAGGTTGGGTCAGGGGAGGCAGGTGGGGTCAGGGGAGGCAGGTGGTGTCAGGGGAGGCCTGTGGTGTCAGGGGAGGCAGGTTGGGTCAGGGGAGGCAGGTGGGGTCAGGGGAGGCAGGTGGTGTCAGGGGAGGCAGGTGGGGTCAGGGGAGGCAGGTGGGGTCAGGGGAGGCAGGTGGGGTCATGGGAGGCAGGTGGGGTCAGGGGAAGCAGGCGGTGTCAGGGGAGGCAGGTGGTGTCAGGGGAGGCAGGCGGTGTCAGGGGAGGATGGTGGTGTCAGGGGAGGCAGGCGGTATCAGGGGAGGCAGGCGGTGTCAGGGGAGGCAGGCGGTGTCAGGGGAGGCAGGCCGTGTCAGGGGAGGCAGGCGGTGTCAGGGGAGGCAGGTGGTGTCAGGGGAGGCAGGTGGTGTCATGGGAGGCAGGTGGGGTCAGGGGAGGCAGGCGCTGTCAGGGGAGGCAGGCGGTGTCAGGGGAGGCAGGCGGTGTCAGGGGAGGCAGGTGGTGTCGGTCCATAGAATTACCCAAATCGACCCAAATCGGCTCAAAAGTACCCAAATCCTCCTAGCATTACGTAAGTAATGAAGAAATATGGTATATTTACTTACTATAATGTTGCATATATTCAAGTATATATGCAATGTATTTATTCAATTTATATGAATAAGGTACAGTCAGCTTGACTGAATCTCTTCCAACACAATGGACACTCATGAGGTTATTTACTTATTGCAGCTGAATTCTTTTCTGACACAATGGACACTCATGAGGTGTAGTGCTTGGATAAAGATTCACAGCTACACTACAATTTTAATAGACTTACTGAAATGTGAGGCTCGCTTTTTAACCGACAGACAGATTTATAGGATATTAAAGTCACACAAGCATACAATTGGCCAATCATATACCAAAATAACCTTCAATATACTTCTCTGCCAGTCGGGGTGCCTTGTCTGACAAGGTGCCAGACTGATTAACTCTCTCTTGTTGAGTTTAGGCACGGTATTTTATCACAGCGTTGCTGTATGATGATCTGGTAGCGTTGCTACGTGATTGTCCCTGCAGTTGCAGAAGAATGATAGTTGATAAAGATTAGGAATGAAGGTTGTGGAAACCGTGTCACTGTGATCTCCACTATACACTCTTATTTTATATAAATGTTCTAGGATTTTCCTTGTAGATATTGTCCAGGTACTCCCCCAGTTCTAGAGAGTGTTCACTGGTGATAAAGATATTAGATAAGGTGTCCTTGAGCTGGTAATGTTCGCTAAGGATCCGTCACTTGTTCACTGAGTTGTAAACAAACGCGAAGTGCCCCGGGGGGGCGGGCCGGAGGTCGGCCATCTTGGAGTGCGGATTGAACGCTCCTGGCTGGACTTTCTTTCCACACCTTACCTGGAACTCATCTTTGAATTCAGCTGGCTTCTTTGGGCCAGTGTGTGCTCACTGCATCTACCCAGGGGCTCACAGGACCGGGGGAGGCCGGAGCCTCCCTAATGGACGCCTCCCCGAGCGGGGGCGCCATGGATGTTGACAGCAAGTCCCAGAGAGGAAAACGTCTGCTGGAAAATGAGTCGGCAGATGCTGCCCCAGAGCGAGATGCTAAGAGGATATCCTCCCCTTCAGAAGACCTTAGTCTTGTGATACCCCGTTCCTCGTTTGTGGTAGTCCTAATCCAGTCAGAATCAGGTCAGTGCGTCTTTGCAAATCCTCGTACCTTAGGTGCAGCAATCGAGGCTTCCGTATTGTGGCCACATTGCCTGCCTGAGACCATACGTACCCTGGGTAGGGGTGCAGCACTGAAGTTACATATCAGAAAGGAGGCTCTATCACACATCTGTGTATCCGACATTATTAAGTTGGGGGACTGGCCTGTCAGGTGCCGACAGGTATTGTCGCAGGAGGAGGAGTCTCGGGCCCGGTATGGGAAGATTGGCCCAATTGACCAGAGTGTAGATGTGGATGACATCCAGGCCGCTCTGCAGGTATTAGTGGGTGCATCAGCGAGATTATTGGAAGTTACCAGGATTCGCGGAGCAGCAGGGCCGACATCCATGGTCCGTGTAAAGTTCGATGGGCACCTCCCTGACCGAGTGGCACTACACAGGACCTCGTATCAGATTCAGCCCTACAATTTCCCTGTTTTACGATGTTACGCTTGTCATCTATTGGGCCACAGTCGCCTGACCTGCCGTAATACAGCACGTTGTGCAAACTGCGGCAAAACAGGCCATTCAGACAGAGATAACGGTGGGTGCTCTGCTGCACCTCGCTGCTGTTTATGCCATGGCCATCATAAGGTTACGTCTAAGAGTTGCCCTGTATATCTTGAGGCCCTCCAGTTGGACATCGATCATAAAACAGCGGGGTCACCTCGACATGAGCTGTTCCAGAAGTTGCGCACCCTCAATCAGCCTATCGCTTCTTCTCGCCTCCAGGTTCCCCCTGGTCGGGCCTCTTCACAAGTAGGAACTAGCAGACGCTCTTGCCTGTCCCAGTCACATGCCACATACGCCCAGGTTGCTAATCGATTTTCCCTCCTGGGTAGCCTTGACATTGACGGAAACTCATCCACGGATACAGACATGGACGCTCAGTCTCGGCCGGAGCCTAGCACTCGTCACCCTCCTGCCTTTCCTCAAAGAAGCCAACACCGGCGTCGTCGACACACCCATCGATCAGGAGGTACTGCTCCAACAGACAGCCCTGATGATCCTCTGGTCCCCCAGGCACTTTCCCAAGGGATTGTGACACTGGGGAAACATGAGGCCCAGAGTGAGGCTCCCACCAGTCGCAGACGCCGTCAAGAGAGTTCGCGAGCCGACCACCGCTTCCGTCAGGCAGAGAGAAGCATAGATCAACATCCTCTTGACTGGAAGTCATTGATACCACACATATTACTTACTTTGTATGAGGGTTTTATGGCTTTTTCTAGTGGTTTCCCCTTTGGAGACGTCTGTGCACTGGTGGTCAAAAAGTTAGCTGTTGTATTTCAGGGATAATGGCGCCCCATCCGGAGAATACTGTGGTGTTTTGGAATGCCCGCTCCCTTTTTAAGAAGACGCAATTTTATCGCCAGCGCACCACCGTTGATCGTGGGACTCTGTGAGACTTGGCTTACAGACGATCTTTCCTTCACAGTGCCGGGGTATTCTGTCTATAGACTAGATCGGCCAATACGGGGTGGAGGGGGACTTGCCCTCTTGGTCAGGGACTCAGTTCCCAGCTCCTTGCTCCGGATTCACTCCTTCCCGGGTGGACATTTAGAATTCATGGCAGTGAAGGTCGCCCTCTCCCATGGGTGGGGCACCTTTGGAGTTCTGTATAACCCCTGTCTACCGGTAACGAAGAAGGAACTAGAACACTATTATGGTCAGATCACAGACACCTGCCTCGTCATGGGTGACTTTAACGCTCGGCACTCATCATGGCAACCCATGCTATCGGGTCGCCACCACAACATGGCTGGCCGAGCCCTATTTCAGTTTCTCCTTGACTCCCCAGACCTCTCCTTACTGACGCCGCCAGGTTTGGGAACTCGGATAGACCCACTAAATGGCCATACTTCAACACTCGATCTTTGCATTGGAAGAGGCCCCTTCATGATGGCGCAGATATGGACCGGGCCGTACCTGGGTAGTGATCACTTGCCCATTGTCATCTCCTTCGGGGGCACTGTTCGTCCTGCTCTGACCTCCCGTAGATCCAAATGGATCTTCTCGGAAGAGGGGTGGCATAGCTATGAGGCGGATGACTGGTTGACCCTTCCCCCAGTTACTGCAGATCTCCATGGGTCAGCAGATGCTCTCTCCGAGTCCCTCTTCAGTGTAGGCTCTCGGCATTTCAGGAGGACTAGTGGCCAGACAACCAATCCTTCCCGCCGTGGGGCACCGTGGTGGACTCCTGAATGTCGGCAGGCAGTACTGGACCGGCGACGTGCGTGGAATTCGTGGCGGCGCCACCCTACTCCACTGTAGCGGCAGACCTTCCACAGGGCGGACGCCAGGTGTAGACAAACAGTCCTCCTTGCCAAACGCGAGGCCTAGGCTGATTACTGTGCCTCTCTCCGATTCGACTCCTCCTCTGCGGGAGCCTGGGCCTTTGTTCGTAAGATGACAGGTAGGTACTCCCGGCCTACCATCCCACTCAGAGACCCCAGTGGTAATGGGGGCCTAGGGGAAGTACAAATAGCCGAACTCTTGGCTGACCACTTTGAAGATGTTTACCGTTCCCCGCTCCTCTCTGTGAGTTCCATAGGTTGGGGCTCCCGACAGGGTATAGGACTAGCTCAGGACCTGGATCGCCCATTTACATCTGTTGAGCTGAAGGACGCTCTGTCACTCTCTAGGTCGGGCACTATGCCAGGGATAGACAACGTCCCATATGAATTTGTTCGGAGGGCACCCAAGAACTTTCAGTCCCACCTCCTTTACTTCTACAACACCTGCTGGTCCTCTGGTGTCTTCCCTGCCCCGTGGAAACACGCCATTCTTCTACCATAGGCCAAGTCAGGGAAGGATCCGTCTGTCCCGACTTCATATCAGCCCATAAGTTTGCTTCCATGTCTCGGGAAACTGATGGAACGTCTTGTTCACACCCGGCTACAATGGGTGGTCGAAACCTCAGGTCTCCTACCTGAAGGTATCAGTGGATTTCGGCTGGGAAGAAGCACGATGGACTGCCTCCTCTCCTTGGAACATCGAATAATGGACACTTATCGCCGGAGAAGAGTACTCCTTGCAGCATTCTTCGATATCAAGAGTGCATTTGACTCTGCTTCTCATTCTGCTGTCCTTCAGAGTCTGGCTCGACTAGGTCTCTCGGGTCCGGTGTTAAGGTGGTTCCAAAACTATCTACAGGGCCACTCATTCAAAGTGGCGGTTGGTGGAGTCGTCTCTACGTCCCGCCCTGTCTCGCGTGGTGTCCCTCAGGGAGCGATTCTGAGCCCACTACTATTCTCTATTCTTCTGTCTGATCTCCATGTATTCCGGGGGGTCCAGGTTTTAGCCTATGCCGATGATGTAACCCTCGTGGCGGATGGTGACACTCTCCTAGAGGCACAAGGCTCCCTGCAAAATGCCGTGACTGTGTTCTCAGCAATTGTGCTGGGGAAGGGGCTCTCCATTAACCCTGTGAAAAGTTGCGTCATGAGCTTCACCTGGACCCGCTTACCAGACCAGCCAGTGGTGACCCTCGGGGGCTGTCGTCTCCCGATCGCTACCGAACACAGGTGGCTGGGGGTCGTTCTAGATAGCCCTCGGCTGACGTGGAGGCACCATGTCGACTACCTTCGGGCCTCATGCCTTCGTCGCGTGAACATCATGAAACGGGTTTCTGGTGCGGCTTGGGGGGCTTCACGGGAGTCGCTCCTAGCTCTCTACAAGGCCTTCATTCGTAGCAAGATCATGTATGCGAGTGAAGTCTATGGCTCAGCAGCAGCATCTGTCTTGGCAAGGCTGGATCCCATTCAAAATGGTGCCCTTCGCTCAACGTTAGGAGCTATGCCCTCCTCGCCAGTTCTTTCTCTCCATGCCGAGTCGGGGCTATGGCCCCTGAGCTTTCAACGTCTTCTCGCCCACTGCCGCCAACTTCAACGGATAGTGCGTCTCCCTGCTACCCATCCACTTACTCGCCTCCAGCTCGAGGCTAACTGGTGGAATGTGCCGGCTGGACACTCCAGACGCCGTCAGTTGCCTTTCGTTGTCCGGGCCTTCGATGCATATTCACAGTTTTCCCTTCCCGTCCCTGTACTCACCCCTGGCCCGATCATCTCACCGGTGCCTCCGTGGGCAGAAGAGATCATTCGAGTTTCTGTCGACTTTTCCAAGCCTCCTCGTCGGAAGAGAGATTTAGAGGGTTTGGCCCCTTTATTTTTTGCCGACCTACGAGCCTCCTTATACTCTGGATACTTAGAGGTTTACACAGATGGGTCCCGCAAAGATCAGCCACCATCTACATCTGCGGCAGCATACTTTGCTCCTTTTTCTTTCTGTCAGATGTGGAAACTCTCCCCTGCTCACTCGTGCCTGGCCGGGGAATTGTTTGCAATCTTACTAGCCCTACAACTCCTTCGACAAGTTTTAGGGCCCTCTGCAGTGGTTTTCTACGTGGACTCAATCACAGCACTACATCTGATATCATCTCGGCGTCCACGAGTCCATCGTCATACTGTGTCACAGATCCGTGGAGAACTGCTGTCATACTCTGTTACTCCAGGTTGGTCCATCTATCTCCAATGGGTTCCGTCACATGTCGGTATTAAAGGCAATGAGGTAGCCGACGCAGCAGCAGGGATGGCGCATGCTCTCCATGACTCTACAAATGTGACTCTAGACCTTTCCGAAATTCTCCCGCAACTCCGGGCGGCTTGCCTCGCGAGTTGGGAGGCAATGATGGAGCCAGCACTCAGGTCCTCCTCTTTGGCGGGTCTACGGGAGGATTCCTCCCCGCGTCCATGGACTCGTCATCATTCTCGACTCTTCGACACTGCCATCACTCGTCTCCGGATTGGGCACACTTGCCTGGCCGCACATCTCCATCGTCTACGGCTGGTAGATTCCCCATATTGCCAGTGGTGTCTGACCCAGGAGGATACAGTGGAGCACCTTCTACTTCACTGCCCTCGATTTCATAGCGCTCGCGTCAGACTACAGAGTTCCGTTCGTAGGCTGAATATTCCCCGCCTCACAGTTCCCGTTCTCCTTGACGGGGCAGGTGCGAGAGACGAAGACGTCCGTCATGACATCCTTCGCCATACCTTCCGCTTCATCCGTCATGTCCGCGGCCTGAAGAGACTGTAAAATTTGTCGCCAGAGGAGATTGTAGGGTCTAAGGCCTGAAGAGACTATAGGGACCCCATCCCTCCGCTATTTCCCGGTATCGGGCAGCCGGGGCGCATCCGATCCCACGATCGTCGTCGCCCCTAAATCAACACAACAACAACAAGTGCCCAGGGGTCTCGTGGGCGCTTCTTGCTCCCAAGATGCTCCTCCCTCTCCCTTGAGCACGGTAGCCTTCTATGAATATTGATTGATTATTTTTACAGTCTAGACTTATGATTGAGATAAGATGTGATTATAATATAATTAGATATAGGATATAAAGATTATTAGTAGTACTTGATAGTACCACTGATTCTTATTAAGGATTCGATTTTATCCCTACCGGATATTGAATAAATGTTCCAATAGTTTTTTAATTAACAAATCCTTCTAGAAGCTTCTGGATCCTTGAGAGATCATGCACAAAGTCATGTAGGCATCAATAGGGCCCTGTAGCATACGTGATCATAGTGACATTGTCATCTAGGATCAAGCTATATAATGATTCTAATATGATTTTGATACGATTTAGATATGATTTTGATATGATATAGAAATGATATAGTAATTATACATTTCTTAGATGATTATTAGATATGGTGGGTAAAAATTTCCCACAACTCCCATGCTTCTTAGAGTAAGGTGGTGGATGAGTGTTCATGATTTTTATGATGATATTAGTAAGGCAGTGGATGAGTGCTTATGGTCCGAATGTTATAGTAAACATATATAAAATGTATTTTACAACTTTTTCTGAGTTGTTAAGCCTTATTGAAAATCTGATTTAATTTGTACCTTTTTATTTAGGTACTCATTAAATCAGCACTTGCATGCTCATGTGAATGACTGAGTGACTGTTTGTGTTGGTGTTTGTGTGTTTGTGTGCTAATTATGGCTGGACCATACATATATAGACATCATTTACGTTACTTTTACATTCAAACACATTCCAAAGTTCATGAATAGTAACAATTGAAGAAATATTATTCATATACAGTTTACTTATTTATTAATTTTGTAACTTACCAACCGACACAAAACAAACAACACTAGATTTCATTTAGCTTATTAGATTCTTGGTGTTTATGCAAGATAAGATCTGTGTTTATGAAAGATAAAACAGAAGCTGTCGTAGCCCAGCTGTGGGAGCGTCCTCCGCGGCCTCGCAGACCGGAGTTCCACCCAAAGACTTAATGTGTCTTTTATTACTGTTCACGTATGTGAGGAGGTAGATCACTAGCTGTCTTAAATGTGCGATAGAGAGTGCACAGCTCCATTTTGAGATCCTGACCATTTGCACCGGAGTGCGTGCACGAGATCAAGTTTCTTTAATGCAAAACTTGACCCTGCCATGTTGGGTATCCTGTGACAGCTCGTGACATTAGGATTCCATTGGTACTACGTTGGCCGACGTGTGTATTTCCATTCAGCAATTACATCAAGGTGTATTATGAAGTACAGCTTGAAACTCCAAGAATGTAAAAATCCAGATTTAGAGTGGAGTTGTACTTTTGTGAAGTTGCGGTTGAGGAAGGCGACCCATTCCCAACGGTTTTGTATACAAATAGGCTTGTTCTGTGAAGTAGTAGTGACGTCACGATATAGCGTCACCACGAGAGGCTGCTCTGATTGACCAGTCCTTAGTGCCTGTTGCCCGATTGGTTCTTTTCCAAGAACAAGGAAAGGGAACTGAGAAGCCCCCAGCCCCATGCTGTCAACGACATTCTGAAGCCATACCTGAGAGGACGTGATTTTCACAGCTGTCTTCCAGCAGCCTGGAATATTCGTCTATCGTGACATTAAACTAAATCTCGTTATCTACAAAGAGTCACCTAACGCATATCACCCTGTTACGAACCCGATTCCATCGTCGGAGCATGGAGCAGTGACGTCAATGCCATCTGTGAGTCCACTCCCGAAACCCCCACAACATGGACGACGCCATCTAGTGGTGACAGGATAATACCAGCAATATTATACGCTGGTATAATTATATATACGCTCGATTCCTGTCCTAGTTAGCTTGAGAGGTAGCTGGTGCTGACCTCTGGTGAGGTGGTGCTTAGAAAATCAGCGCCATCTTTTGAAGGAGGAGTTGTATGTCTATGTCAGAGTACGTAAGTGTTGTTTCCTAGTGTCCCAGTGTACTGATGACGTGTCTGTCAGAGTCCACAGAGTCGACGTAGGGCTGCTGTGGTACGAGGACAGTCAGTCTACCCAGGGCAGCCAATGTCTCTCTACTCCATTCTGCTTTACGGAAGCAGTGAGCCGCCGCTGGAGAAGAACTGTGAAGTGTTCTACTGTCTGCCTGTGAAGTGGCAGTGACGGAATTCGGCGTACCCGGGATTGGCTAACGGAAGAGATGACTGACAGTTAAGGTGCTACTGAGGAGTGTAACAAGCGAGTTGCAAGAAGCTCCTGCCAGGGGTTCGCGACCCTTGTATTTGTACATGAAGAGGCCCAGCAGCACAAGGCTGATGTTCTCTGCCAGCTCCAGGCTGGAGGGTGATAGTGGGCGTGCACGGAGAGCACCTAGTGAGACTGTGTTTTGGCTGGCCCGTGGCCAGGGTAGACTCGTTGATGTTTCCCAGTACTGGTTGAGGACGGTACTGTGTTGAGGAAACATGGTAGCTGACAAGACTGCATCGATTGAGCATCGAATAGCACATAGTGTCCTATGAGAGAGACACTTGTGTACATATTAAGTGTAGTAATACTTCTTCTAGGATTATACATGAGGTGATGGGAAAGTGATTATATATGAATGTATTGATAATTAATGAAGTGTAGTATTCAATGCACCTCCCCCAGTGTGTTTTACTTGCATTACCGAGCTCACTCCTTGAAAGCCACTACTAACTTGGGGCCGGATACCAGAACTTTAGTACCACCAGAAAAGAACCCGGCTGTGACCCATTGTGGCCGTAACACACCTAGAATCTGATCAGTGGTGGGAGATTCTCCTGATATTGATTGATAAATGAACGAGAATAGATTGTATTCACCACATGTTCATGCACTTGCATCAAGACTGCCAAGTGTTCATCTGTGATTATCGGTAACTTCCGGACGCCTATTGCGTCGATAGTTATCAAGGAGGGACCAACATGTATTCCACATTGTGCTGTCAGTTTCTCTGAGTGAGATAACTGTATTTAAAGACATATTTTTTGGTTGTAAGAGCTTGCTCCCTGAAACCGTGCCGCCAACACTGTGCGCTACCACCCAGTGCCAATTCTACCCTTTGTGTGTGTGTGTGTGTGTGTAAACCCACACTCACCACCCAGCTGTGTTGATGCTACAGGCAACCCAGTGCTGTACGATACGTCGCACCAACCACTTGGTTTATCCCTACATGGCTCGCAAGTAACCACGTGCTGTCTAAGGTCCTTGTGAGAGTCGACGCCACCACCCTGTGTGTTGTCATTACTCGCTGTTACGAACCCAAGCTCATTGTCAGAGCACGGAGCAGTGACGTCAACGCCATCTGTGAGTCCGCTCCCGAAACCCCCCACAACATGGACGACGCCATCTAGGGGCGACAGGAATATACCGGCAAGAGACGCTAGATTTCTGTCCTAGTCGACTCTTGAGGTAGCTGGTGCTGACCTCTAGTGAGATGGTGTTTAGAAAAGCAGCGTCATCTGTCATAAGCAGAGTTGGATGTATGTGTCTAAGCCAGTAAGTGATGTTTCCTAATGGTCCCATGTAGTGTCCCAGTGTACTGATGACGTGTCTGTATTCACAGAGTCGACCTAGGGCTGCTAGGATACAAGGACAGTCAGTCTACCCAGGGCAGCCAAGGTCTCTACACCAGTCTGCTTTTAGAAAGCAGTGAGCCGCCGCCGGAGAACTGTAAAGTGTTCTACTGTCTACCTGTGGAGTGGTAGTGACGGGATTCGCCGTACCCAGGGCTGGCTAGTAGAAGAGACAACTGACTTAGATGCCGAAGAGGAGAGTAACCAGCAAGTTGCACAAAGCTCCTGCCTAGGGCCCCTACCCTAGTATCTGCAAGTGAAGTGGCCCAACAGCTCGAGGCTGATTGGTATCTGCCAGCAACAGGCTGGACTGTGGTTGTGGGCCTTCACGAAGAGGCACTTAGTGGGATTGTGGATTGGCTGGCCCGTGGCCAGGGTAGACTCATTGTTGTTTCCCGGTACCTATTGAGAGCAGTACCACGGATGAGGAAACAAAGTACAAGACTGCATCGATTGAGCTTCGCCGAGTGTTTAGTGTCTTCTGAGAGAGACGTCCGTGTACTTATAGTGTAGTTATACTTCCCTTTAAGAGTTAAATATATATATATATATATGGTGATGGGAAATAATTATATATGGATAAAGTGATGAACTGTTGTATTTAATGTACCTCCTCCTTCGTTTTACTTGCATTACTGAGCTCACCCTTTGAAAGCCACTACTAACTTGTGGCCGGATACCAGAACTTTTATACCACCAGAAAAGAACCCGGTTGCGACCCATTGAGGCCATAACACTTGCATGTAACCACGTGTGGTTTAAGGTCCTTGTGAGAGTCGACGCCACCACTCAGTGTGTTGTCATTACTCGCATGTAACCACGTGCAGAGAAATGCTTGAGCATTACTATTGCCTTAGTAGCTTCAATTGCTATTTTAATAATTTTACCCTCTACTCATAACTCATGTTCCGGAGAAGAACATTCTACCCAATTAGCCAAATTACTTTCTGATATTTAGTATTTGTTTTATTAACATAGCTGACGATACTACCCTTATCTACTCAAACCTCAACCCACATACACTAAATAATGTTGTGAATAATGAATTAAAAAAAGTCCACTTATGGATGTCAACGAACAAACTAACATTAAACATCGAAAAGACTTACTACATCTTATTGGAAGCAAATCATCAAATGCAATTCAGCTACAGATAGACAACATTAACATCAGTAATAAAAATGATGGCAAGTTTCTTGGCCTATTCCTAGACAAGAGACTCGACTTCAGCACCCACATTCAACACATAACTAAGAAAGTCTCTAAGACAGTTGGTATACTCTCCAAAATCAGATATTATGTTCCTAACTCTGCTCTCCTCTCACTATATTATGCACTAATCTACCCCTATCTTAATTATGGTATCTGTGCATGGGGGTCTACCACTGCAAACCACCTTAAGCCCATCATCACACAGCAAAAATCTGCTATCAGAATAATAACTAACTCTGCTTTCAGACAACACTCAGCTCCCTTGTTTAAATCTCTAAACTTGCTAAATATTAACTCCCTCCACACATTCTCTTGTGTCAACTACATTTACAAAACCCTGTTCTTAAATGCAAACCATGCTCTGAAACTCTCCCTGGACAGATGTAATAGGACCCATTATCACCACACCAGAAATAAATATCTCTTTGATATCCCCAGGGTCAAACTTAATCTGTGTAAACACTCTATGCAAATTAAGGGACCTAGGTCTATGGAACTCACTCCCTAGTGAATTGAAAAACTGTAAAACTTTTGCCTTATTTAAAAGCAAAACCAAAAAGTACCTAACTTCATCTATTTAGTTTCCTACACTGAGCTTTAAATTTGCTCTGTACCTAGTGGTACCCAATCTCCTAATTTTTATGTAATATCAAACAACCTTATCATTGTGTTCATTGCTGTCTTCTTTTATGTGCTAGCCATATGCTGTATTGTGACTACCAATTTTTGTCAACTACCATTCAAGCTGTCATTGCAATCAATCTTATATTGTTTCTGCTGTATTGTGCCTACCAATTTGTTGTCAACTACCATTTAAGCTGTCATTGCAATCAATCATAGCTACCTATGTGCTTTAATATACTGTACCTATAATTTTCTCTCATCTTTTTTTTTTTTCATTCCATGTAATCTGTTATCATTTTTTTGTCTATAAATTTTGCAAGTATTTACCTCCTTAAAATTTTCTTAGATTAAGGACCTGCCCGAAACGCTGCGCGTGCTAGTGGCTTTACAAGACTGTAATTACATAATTGTATCCTCACATTCCTTATGTACATTCTTGTATATGCATAAATAAATAAATAAAAACATGAATTGGAGCGCGTCCAGTAGAAACTTTTTATATTTTAACAGGAAAATTTTTATCTACTCTATATTTTCTATATTATATTATTAACCCTCAAACTGCTAGGGGTCCAAATGGCTTTAACACCCAAAGGCACAAAAAAAAAAAAAATATCCAATTTGTTTTTCTTATTAATCTCTTTATTTGTGTTCCCTGAGCACGGGAAAAATAATAATAAATATAATTGCACTTACCGTTAACGTAAATGAGCCGAGAAGATGGTCGATGACGTCATAGATCATCGTCGCTGAACCGCTGTGCGCCCGGGGTTGAGTCAGGCGTGACGGAGGAGGAGTCAGAGTTGCCGCGAGTTTATTTTTGCGTTATTATTTACAGTATGGCGTATTTTACACCCATTTTTATCACTGGTGTGGTTCAATAAGTTCTCACATGAAGATTTATTATCATAAAACTGTTGTCAATGTACATTGTATCCACATATCAGTGTCAAGTATTTGCACAAATGTCTTATTTCTCGATAAAATATACAATTTCTTATGATTTATTTTCACTATATATACACCCACTTATTCTATATTTACATGTTTTTGCACCAGTCTTGGACATTTGGAAGTCATCAAGACTGATACTCGTTAAAACATTTGACATAGAACACAGGGGCCTGACACGCTATGCACCAAGTCATCATCATTTTTCGTTTCTGTTCCCTCTTAGTTGTTGACCAGCATACAACACGCGCACGCTGGCCTATTTCATGCCTTCTGGTTGGTGGTAAAAACCTTAGATTGTGTGTCATAAAGGCATCCCTGAAAGCAAGCCTGGGTGTTGGAGCGTGGTACAATGCCGGGTTCAGAATAGGCCTCTGTATGCCAGGAATTACTTTGCCAAACTTTTGTAGTAGTTGTGTTACTACAGTAAAATTGAATGCACGGAAAATACGTTTACCACCTGTTTTGACAAGATACATATTGTAACTGTTCAGCATTGTTACGTCAACAAGGTGGAAAAACATTTTCTTGGTTCACTTCACTTTTCCGTACACACTCCACTGCCCCCACCATCATAATCACATTTATCCACCAAACGCATGTTGATGTTATAGTGCAAGACACAATCTGGCTTATAGATTATTTCTCTGGTGATTCTGTTCACCTTGCCACTGTCCAGCATTGGTTTCAGCATGAATGGTGGCGAACATGTTTACTTCACGCCTGTCTTTCCACCGCACTGAAAGTATTCCACCTATTTTTCTGAACTCAATCACCAGCCTGCATAGCACCTGGAATCACTGGCATTTCCCTTCGTTTTGCCTTCACTGTGGCACACACTCCAGTTCTATTATCAAGCAAGAACCTACTTAGCAAGGGACTGGTATAATAGTTATCTGTGTATAATATGTGGCCCTTGTTCAGATATAGTGCAAGCAGTGACTTCAAAACACTACCCGAGAAGCCATGTTGGTCCTTAGCAGGAATGTCTACATTTGTACCCGTATACATTATCATGTGTAATACCATTCCTGTTTCACAGTCACGGAATACAAAGAATTTCAATCCAAATTGGTGGCGTTTGGAGGGAATATACTGCTTGAAGGCAAGACATCCTTTGAAAAGCACAAGAGATTCGTCAATCACAAGCTTCTGAGCTGGTACGTAGAAATCCCTGTACTTTCCAATAAGTTCATTCAGGATGTGCCTTACCTTCCAAAGTCTATCATCATTCTGGTCTTCATCATTTGCAAAGTGAAGACACCTGAGGATTATCGCAAATCGGTTTTGAGACATATATTTGCCAAACATCGGTGTGGGAACAGTATGGTCTTTGCTCCAATAATGGTCGATTACGTGTTTGACACAATGTTTCATCAACATACAGTGCCAAAAACACATACATTTCACCTACAGTCGTATCTTTCCATCGCTGCAAACGTGAAAAATCGGATAACTCTTCCTCATCAATGAGATCAGTCGTATATTTGTTCGTTTCATGAACAATATATTCCATTAGCGGCTCATCAAAATATGCAGTAAAATAGTCCATTTCACACATATCTGCACCTTTATGAAGGAAAAGGTCTGTAATCCCAACATCCGAATTATCAAAGACAGGAATTTGTGGAACAAAATCTGGCCCGTCACTCCAAACAAAAACACCTGGTGTCTTTCGAGAGCCAAAAGCGGAACCACAATGAGGAAACCGTGGACCAGGAGCTGAAGCAGGTCTAGGAACAGTAGGGGTGGGCAGGGCCGGTGACGGAAAATTACTCGATGTTGAGGGTCTTTGTTCATGTGGTGCCATGTGGTGCCGCATGGCTTGGCCAGATGCTGCTGACGTGACAAGTTGTCGCTTGGCAACACCACACACTCCACTTGCACTAGCGACATCGAAACTATTTTCCGATTCTAAGTCACTAAAACCAGAAAATGATTCACCTTCTTCAGACTCGTCGACCAAAACATCAATATATTGCAAGGTAGCACATGAACTGTGTGGTCTGGCACAAAGTGGGGTCGAGTGAGGGCGAGGAGGCATGGGCGAGATGCTAGGCCTAGCCCTGGTGAAGCCAGCATGTTCACACTTGTCGTCGGTCGTATCCACCTCTGAGGGCTGTGTGTAGTCATGATCAAAGTCAGAGTCGTCAATATCAGACTCATCAATATCCGGGAACAAATTCTTATTAATTTCGTCCTCGGTCAGAGGTCGCAAGGAACGCCTCGTTGAGCGGGGTCGGTCATTGGAACTTGATGTGCTCACCATGGTGTCCGCTGGGTAACTGAGGCCTGTACACAAAAGGACCCACGCTGGATTTTTTTCCCAGGCGGGGTTTGTTTATGGTCGGTTGAGGCTCACCGATGACTACCCCTATCCCACGCAGGGCATTTAAAAAATAACGCTAGACACGAAAGCATATATATATGATGTGCGCGGTTTCGGTTTTGTCACTGATATATGTGATTTGCGCGGTTAAGGGTTAACCCTGTTCTTACAATAATATGAGAAATGATTAAATTTAAAGTTTAGTTTATTAAAAATAAATGTTTTGAAAGCATTAATAGAACTCTTTTTTTATTTTTTAGGAGGAATATTTTATATTTTATCCTTGTCACCCCAACCAAATATTTTGAAATAATATTTTTAAACAAAATTAACTACCACTTCTAAATATAAAAGGTTTATAGGGTCTTATCATCCCTTCAGATTATTTAAGCCTTTTCACTTAAAAGTTAAATTCAATATATTTAATTAAGACAGATTATTTCTAGTCCAACCATTCATTCTAGCCTTCAATGAAAAACTAATGATTATTCTACCTTTGCACGGTCATAATACCACAGGCTTTAAGTTCCCAATGGGCAGGTAAGACTTTATAAATCTCCACAGACATGTTTTTGTTAAACAGGCAGAAATAATTTTTGCCGAATTCCTTAAAGAAACATAAAAACCACATAAAATTACTTTAATAATTTTAATTTATTTCCCAACATAATTATATAGTAATACACACATTATAACTAACTTTATTTTCAAATATTTTTTAATAAATAATTAAAAATATATAAATATTATTAGTTAAAATTTTCTTATAATAATAATAATAATAATAATTTATTTAGGAACAGTGCATACATAGTTGCAGCATTCCAGTACAAACATTCTGTTAGATTTAAAGATAGAGGTAGTACATACAATACCTAACGCCACTAGTATGCATAGCGTTTCGGGCAAACACTTGATAACACTTGATATTAAACACTTGATAATATAACACTTGATAAACCTAGCTAATTTTAAGCTTAGTTACATCCTTTTAAAATATTTTTTTTATAATCTTAAATAATAAAGAGCTAGTCCCCCCTTACTTTTACTAGTTTTATAAAACTTATAAAATGCTAATTTAAATTTATTTCTTAAAAAACTAGATAACAAGAAACCCGATTAATATTTCACTCCTAAAATATAATTCTGAATTTTTCTGCTGCAAAACTCACTTCCTAATTTAACCATTTTCCTTTCGAGCCCTATAATTTAATTATATAAATTTAAACATCTATTATACACAAGATACATAAATTTAATACTACTTTATTATTATTTACCCTTAAATTATTTAAAGTTTCTCCTACAGTAATATTTACTAAGTCTTTTAATATTATTCAGTTAAATTTACCCTATTCAATAAAATATTTTTCATAATAATACTATTAACAACACCTCATAATCAAAATATATCGAATCAGCTACTGTAAAAGATAGCAAACTCTCACCTTGCACTGCGCCTTTCATGCCAAAACGCAATCAAGCACTCCCTTAAACATCAATGTGTCCACATAATATTCTGTTCTATTCCTCGAGGACAACTACCACCTACTCCCTGGATCCTCTGAATTCAGGTTAGGTACTCCAGCAGTTCCTCCATCTGCTGCACATGAAGTACTCGAATGTCAGTGAAGCTCCTCCAAACGGCTTCACATACAAGAAACGTGTAGCTCCCGACACTACTTGAAGATTCACTATGTCAATGGAGTTCCACTCCTCACCTGAAATCCTGCTCCACCTTGCAATTCAGTTCCCACATGGAGTTCGGCCTTTACTCCTTCTCTGGTGCGAA
>NC_091184.1:13436969-13509289 GCF_040958095.1 Procambarus clarkii | reverse complement strand
GGGAGAGAAATGATATAATATCAGACAGACAGTATGGTTTTCGATCTGGAAGATCCTGTGTATCGAATTTACTCATTTCTATGATCGAGCACCAGAGATATTACAGGAAAGAGATGGTTGGGTTGACTGCATCTATCTGGACCTAAAAAAGGCTTTCGACAGAGTTCCACATAAGAGGTTGTTCTGGAAACTGGAAAAATTGGAGGAGTGACAGGTATGCTTCTAACATGGATGAAAAATTTTCTGACATAGAAAAATGAGGGCTGTGATCAGAGGCAATGTATCGGACTGGAGAAATGTCACAAGTGGAGTACCACAGGGTTCAGTTCTTGCACCAGTGATGTTTATTGTCTACATAAATGATCTACCAGTTGGTATACAGAATTATATGAACATGTTTGCTGATGATGCTAAGATAATAGGAAGGATAAGAAACTTAGATGATTGTCATGCCCTTCAAGAAGACCTGGACAAAAGTACATGGAGTGCCACTTGGCAAATGGAATTTAATGTTAATAAATGCCATGTTATGGAATGTGGAATAGGAGAACATAGATCCCACACAACCTATATATTATGTGAGAAATCTTTAAAGAATTCTGATAAAGAAAGAGATCTAGGAGTGGTTCTAGATAGAAAACTATCACCTGAGGACCACAAAGAATATTGTGCGAGGAGTCTATGCTACGCTTTCTAACTTCAGAATTGCTGTTAAATACATGGATGGCGATATACTAAAGAAATTGTTCACGACTTTTGTTAGGCCAAAGCTAGAATATGCAGCAGTTGTGTGGTGCCCATATCTTAAGAAGCACATCAACAAACTGGAAAAGGTGCAAAGACATGCTACTAAGTGGCTCCCAGAACTGAAGGGCAAGAGCTACGAGGAGAGGATAGAGGCATTAAATATGCCAAAACTAGAAGACAGAAGAAAAAGAGGTGATATGATCACTACATACAAAATAGTAACAGGAATTGATAAAATCGATAGGGAAGATTTCTGAGACCTGGAACGTTAAGAACAAGAGGTCATAGATATAAACTAGCTAAACACAGATGCCGAAGAAATATAAGAAAATTCACTTTCGCAAACAGAGTGGTAGACGGTTGGAACAAGTTAGGGGAGAAGGTGGTGGAGGCCAAGACCGTCAGTAGTTTCAAAGCGTTATATGACAAAGAGTGCTGGGAAGACGGGACACCACGAGCGTAGCTCTCATCCTGTAACTACACTTAGGTAATTATCTGCTGAGGATACCCAGGCCACTAGACCAGCACCCAGCACTAGCCATAACTTACCTGGGAGTACCAATTGAGCTGTACAGCACAGTTCTAATGACATTAAATGTACAAAGTGTAGTTTATGATATAAGTGTACTGCAGTAGTGTGATTCTAGTGGTCTGTACTTTATGTACAGACCGTAGTGTATAATGTACATTTGTTAGAAAAGTTACTGTTCTTTAAACAATTTATATTCATACGTGTGGCACTCTCAGGATATTAAGGCTAACAAAGTTTGCACTACAAAACTCAACTGGTAGGGTAAGTACAGTACTGTAACGTGCAATATCAATTTATTTCATTGCAATTCAAATTCTTGGTTATTTAAATTTTTCAAAAGGCAAATGTGTACTGGCATATGTATTATTAATTTTTTTTTTTTTGGGGGGGGGGGGGGATGCTGGGGCCGGATTGATGGAATGAATTCCACACTGAATGAATCGGCTACGCCCCCATATAGTCGTTCAAGCGAGGGCACACTGTATTACTCATATAATTTCTACATTTACTGTCTACATTTAATGTCATTTAATTATGCATTTCTTGATAAAGTGTTTACTCGTGTCCTTTATGATCTTGGTTATTTGTAAGTGCTGGCCTCATTAACCTTAAATTATAGTATGTTTATGTTACTCTATGTTCTGATATGTTCCGAGAAAATGTCATGAGGAGCAGTTCTAAATACACCTTGTATTTCCATTCAGTAATTAATGTAAATAAACTACTGTACTGTTGCTAGA
This sequence comes from Procambarus clarkii, assembly GCF_040958095.1. Classification (NCBI taxonomy): domain Eukaryota; kingdom Metazoa; phylum Arthropoda; class Malacostraca; order Decapoda; family Cambaridae; genus Procambarus; species Procambarus clarkii. Next base: position 13,507,270 of record NC_091184.1, on the reverse strand, counting down.
ACTACTGACTCCATAATGTAATAATCTATGCCAGTACTCTGACTATACTCTGTACCTGTAAAGTAAGGCTGTAAAGTACCTGTACATATTTTTTGTCAATTTTACTGTAAATTATCTACTTAAAATTATCTGTTAGTTTAAGGACTTCCCCGAAACTCTATGCGTGCTAATGGCTTTACAGGAATGTAAAATCAACTTCATTTCTATGTTCTCTCTTAACCCCCAATGTACCTTCTTGTATATAAATAAATAATTAAATGCTTGTCATCCTTATGAATCACCTTTGTATTAATTTTTTATTTTCTTTGAACATTCTCATTTTGTTAACTTACTTCTCTTATAGTATTAAGTGTTTTACCCCGTCACAACATTAATTTAAAAATTTCTATATTACTATTAATTTTGCCCGAAACGCTTTGCGTAATAGTGGCTTCATTAGTACAGTATGTGTAACTGCTGTCCCTTCAATTGAACAATACTCTTATTACACATAGAAATCACAATAGTGTTATCTTGAGATCTTGAGATGATTTCGGGGCTTTTAGTGTCCCCGCGGCCCGGTCCTCGACCAGGCCTCCACCCCCAGGAAGCAGCCCGTGACAGCTGACTAACTCTCAGGTACCTATTTACTGCTAGGTAACAGGGGCATTCAGGGTGAAAGAAACTTTGCCCATTTGTTTCTGCCTCGCGCGGGAATCGAACCCGCACCACAGAATTACGAGTCCTTCGCGCTATCCACCAGGTTACGAGGCCCCCTAATTAATAAAAGCAGAATTAAGCAGAATTAATAAAATGATAACAGATACATTGCAAGAAAGAAAAAAAATGAGATGAGAGAGATTAGTAGGAATATTAAAGCACATTGGTATATTAAAGTTCAGATTGATTGCATTGACAGCTTGATTGGTAATTTAAACAAAGATTAATAGGCACCATACAGCAAATTGAAAGCACATATAAGAAGACAGCAATGATCACAATGGTAAAGTTGTTTGGACCAGGTACATGGAGATTGGGTAGCACTAGATACAGTGCAATTTTAAAGCAACAAAGTAGAAAACTATGAAGATGAAATGAAGTACTTTTTAAGTTTTGTTTTTGAATGATGCACAAGCTGGACATCTTTTCAATTCATTAGGAGTGAGTTCCATACACTAGGTCCCTTTATTTGCAAAGATTGTTTGCACAGATTAAGTTTGACTCTGGGGATATCAAAGATATACTTATTTCTGGTGTGGTGATAATGGGTCCTATTACATCTGTCCAGGGAGAGTTTCAGAACATGATTTGCATTTAAGAACAGGGTTTTGTAAATGTAGTTGACACAAGAGAATGTGTGGAGTGAGATTATGTTTAGCATGTTTAGGGAGTTAAACAAGGGGGCTGAGTGTTGTCTAAAAACAGAATTTGTTATTATTCTGATAGCAGATTTTTGCTGGGGGATGATGGACCTGAGGTGGTTTGCAGTGGTTGAACCCCATGCACAGATACCATAATTAAGATAGGGATAGATTAGTGTATAATATAGTGAGATGAGGGCAGACTTAGATACATAGTATCTGATTTTGGAGAGTATACCAACTGTTTTAGAGACTTTCTTAGTTATGTGTTGAATGTAGGTGCTGAAGTCGAGTCTCTTATCTAGGAATAGGCCAAGAAACTTTCCATAATTTTTATTACTAATGCTAACATTGTCTATCTGAGGCTGAATTGCATTTGTTGATTTGCTTCCAAATAAGATGTAGTAGGTCTTTTCTATGTTAAGTGTTAGTTTGTTGGTCGACATCCATAAGTGGACATTTTTTTAGTTCATTATTAACAGCATTATTTAGTGTATGTGTTTTGGGGTTAGAGTAGATGAGGGTAGTATCATCAGCAAACAATATAGGTTTCAGAATGTTGGTGACATTAAGCAGACCATTGATGTATATAAGAAATAGGAGAGGTCCCAAGATGCTGCCCTGTGGCACCCCAATGGTTATTGGTAGAGTGGGAGAGGTTATATCATTTATGGCTACACATTGGTGTCTATCACTAAGATAGGATTGGATCTAGTCCAGGGCATGACCTCGGATTCCATAATGATGCAGTTTATGTAAGAGGTAGTTGTGATTAACAGTATCAAAGGCCCTTCTCAGGTCAATGAAGAGTCCAATCGGAAACTCATTTTTGTCAAGGGCTGAGTAAATTATATCAAGGAGACTAATAATTGCGTCATTAGTACTCTTTTGGGAGCAGAAGCCAAACTGACAAGGGCCGAGTATGTCGAATTTTACAAGGTAAGAGTACAGCTGTTTGTGGATAATTTTTTCAAATATTTTTGATAGTACGGGTAGGTTTGATATTAACAAATTTGAAATAAGTTTGTTTGTTTCATTTCAAGTTTGAAATGAACAAATCCACAAGGGCCGTGATGAGCGTTCAAATCTACGTCCGAGAGTGTGTAATGAAGGAAGGGCGAAGAGGTAGAACAGCTTATTGACAGAGCTCAGGTGCATGGCAGAATTGTGTAAAAACCTAGTTTGTCTCGGAGAGACTGCAGGATCCGTGGTAGGTCAAGTTGATTTCTTGGTTGCAATTCTTATCCATGTCGTAGCTCAGTCGATTAACCACCATGCTGCACCGAGCTTATTGTGAAATTCCTTGTGCGCATGAAATAAAGTGTTCCCTAAAAATTCTTTTTTTTTTTGTAAAATGATAAATTTCCTTCCCAGAACATGTCTATGTAAAAATAAATACCAAATTCCACTTACTTTGGCTGTGGGGACGTGGACAAGGTGCGTTGTGATGTCATCAGGGGCTGGTCGCCCGTGCGTGACATGCCCAGACACGGTCGTGCGGGCGATTCAAGCACCAGATGTTGACACAAATATATTTTCAATTATCTGTTTTATGTATTTCCAATGATGTTTTATTTGTTTGTTTTTTTATCGTATATGATGCATATTTGTATCCTTTACAATATGTATACAGTAGAATGTTCATAATGTTCCATGAAACTGTGATACATGTGTCAGCAATGTGTCCACAATAAATGTTTATTGTCGCAATAATACTTGTTAAAAATTCACTAAAATTACAATATGTACAGTTTCACACACTACACAGTAACACACTGTATTACACACTCAGTACTTTGGTAGTGAGTAATAATCAACGAAGTAGTCCAGGATACACAGTGCGACTTCTCTCTCATTGCACCAGGTACAGATAGAATTTTGCTTCCTGTTTCTTTGTTCTGTGTGCTTGTAAATAACGCACTCATGTACACCCTTGGCATTAGTACCTGTAGGTGGTATGTAGCCAAGCATGTAAAACATAAGGTAGTCTTGCAAAGATTACAGGGAAAGATCAATTTGTAAGGTAGTCGCGAAAAGATCGCCTTGTAAGGTCCCACACAGGAAGAAATTCAGCCAGCCTCAAAGAGTGTCTGTCAGTCTGGAAGAGATTCAGCCAGCCTCAAAGAGTGTCCGTCAGTAAAGAAGAGATTCAGCTATTCTTGAAAATATCTATGGAAAACACCACCATGGAAGCTGCTAACACTGTTTATCTATGCTACTTGTATCAGATGCATCATCACTGAACACAGAAAACAATTCATCTATGTATCATCTAAATAAATTGGAGATAGCATAGGTGGGCAAGGGTGGCGCTCAGAGCTACAACTGGATACGCTCACTGTATTGTCCTCATAGGTGCTGGATCACTTGCATCTGACCTTTGTGTTAGGTTCTTATTGCGCCTAGCTTTACAAATATTATGACCCTTATATTCTTCAAATATTAAGGCTTGAATTTCACCAACAAAGCGTGATCTTTCAACTCCGCGTCGGACAGGTGTTTGGGAGCCAGAGGTGCGTGGGCCACTCATGGTTGCTCACTCAGTACTAACCCAGCCAGCAGCCCTAGGGCATAAGGGGAATTTTTTCCAAGATGGCTACCTCTCACTGGAGGTCCTAAGAGTCCATTTCGTACACAACCAAGCTCGCACACATTTAGAATGGGTACAAAAAAATCAAACCGAGTATTCTCGGTTGGCGCAGTTAAGTGGTTAAAGAGCGTCTGGGATCTTCTCGGATGTAGGTTCGAACCCTCGTCATGACCCCTTGTGGATTTATTCATTTATTACTCTTATGTTCTTTTGTTCTTTTTATTACACTCTTTTGAATAAATAATAATAATATTATTACTGTATTAATATTATTATTATTATTTACTCAGAAAATCACACTAACGTGATATACATCAATGAGAAAATTTACTCGGGTTGTGAGGCGATGCGAACCTGCAATGTTTGCATCACCTCACAGCCCCAGTGGATCGTTCATTGATGTATATTTCCTTAGTGCGATTTTCAGTGTAGTATCTGAAGTTGGGCGTACAGTGTTCAACTACAACACTTTACTCCTTCACCTGAGTGCTTGGGGGGTCTTACGTAAAATTTGGACCGGCTTCAAGTCTTCCTGTGATATAAGGATATCACAGACTTCCTGTGACATCAGTAGAAATCTGATTGTAAGACTTTTAGGAAGTCAGTGGTGGTACAGTGGTAGAGTATGCGGCAGGCAATGCCTTGGTTGTGGGTTTGCGACACCACACAGTCCCAGGAGATTTTCTCGTTATTATTCTTATTCTTATTCTTCTTCTTATTATTATTATTATTCGATAGGCCAATGTCCACACCCCAACAAAGCCATAGGCCTACGTCTACATCCCAACAATGCCATAGGCCTATTTCCACACCCCAACAATTGCATGTTGGGGTGTAAGACAATGGTGGAGCAGAAAGTACTCAAGTACTTACGGAGGATGATGAGAGTGCGAGGAACAAGGTGGTCAGGTGGAGCCAGTGACTCCTTCCTTCAACAGTTTTGTCTCTCCCTCGTGGTATATCCTCAATGTCTTCAGTGGTGTGGCCTCACCACACACTTACACTGCCACAAGTGTCCTGAGAGTACTGTGGGAGGGACAATTTGGCGGGTATTGTGGTCACAGGTCTTTAAGACAAGCGAACTTCACGAGTCGTGGAGACGTCTATAGCAACCTTTGTTGTGATGACGTCACTCGCTCGCTCGCTTACCCGCCACCGTGCTCTTCCCATTTTCTTTGGTTACCGATCTTTGCCGACCTCTAATTAATTTATTTATTTATTTATTTTATTTATTTATATACAAGAAGGTACATTGGGTTTGTGAGAATACATAGCATAGTATTTACAATCTTGTAAAGCCACTAGTATGCGCAGCGTTTCGGGCAGGTCCTTAATCTTAATCTAATCTAATTTTAAGTTCACCCCAACGATTAAGTTCATTAATTAAGTTCATTAATTAAGTTCATAATTAACCTGAGAGCCACTAATACTGGTGGCCTCAACGAGGACAGGAAGTTGGCGGCTTGTCAAAGGTCCTACCCATTTGCCTGGACGATCTTTTCTATCTGTATTTTAAAACCCAGTAGAGTTTTGGCGTTTACCTTACCTCCTCTTTGGCTGGTAGGCTGTTCCACGGGTTTACCACCATACGGGTGAAAAAGCCTCTCCTGTTTTCTGTCCTACATTGTGGCTTGTTGAGCTTGAACCCGTTGCTCCTCGTTCGTGTTACATCTGACCTTTTGAAGAAAGTGTCCGGGTCGACATCGTCCAAATTATTGAGTATTTTAAGTGTTTCGATGAGCTCCGCCCTGTCATGCCTGGTTTGCTGTGTTGTTTGGCCAGTGGCCCTTAACCCTTCCTGATACGAGAGATGACTAAGCTCTGGTATGATTTTTGTTGCCCGGTGTTGCATCTTCTCCAGAGCAGCTTTCTGAAGATAAGGTCTCAATGCCTGTATGCAATAATCCAGGTGGGGGCGCACCAGAGACTTATACAATTGAAGGACTACTTTAATTTACTTGAAAGTAAAGGCACGCTTGATTATTCCCAAGGTTTGGTTCGCTTTTTTTACTGCCGCTCCCACTTGTTGTGCAACTTTTAGTGAATGATGGATTCTGATTCCAATGTCGCATTCTTCATCTATCTGTTGTAAGGTAGTGCTGGCAATTTGGTAGTTGTGACGTGGAATGTTATGCCCTACAGGCAAGGTCTTGCATTTATCGACATTAAAGAGCATTTGCCAGTCATCTGACCATTGGTGGAGTTCATGTAGATCTCTTTGTAAGGTCTCAATATCACTTTCACTTCCTTCTTTATCATAGATCTTAGTGTCATCTGCAAATGTGTCATCTGGCCAACATTCCATCTCCCAGGATGAACAGGACCAGCAAAAGCTGCTTGACTATGTTATTGTGTCGTCCCAAAATATTCCTGTGGAACGTGAAGGTGAAAAGTGTATTGAAATAGTTCATGCTCTCATAAAAGACGAATTGCGTGTCACTCTAAATAAAACCGACATTATTGCTGCCTACAGAGTAGGCAAAAAGAATCCATCAGGTCTAACCCAGCGAAAAATTCGCCTCAAGCTAGCTTCCCAGTCCATAAAATCGCAACTTGTCCGGACAGCTGCATCCTAACGAAAGGGAATCTACATCAACGAGTGCTTGACTAGAAAAAAGACAGCAACTCCTCACCGCCTGCGTCAAATCCGTAAACAAAACCCAGATGCGATTCATCAGTGATTCGTTAGAGATGGCGTGATTAAAGTGAGAAAGATCTCAGTAGGTAAAATGTTTACAATTGCTAATGAGGATAACCTCAACACTTTCCTCTCCCAATGTGGTTTGTCTCACCTTATTATCCCTCTCATTGAGTCAACATAATTAACCCCCTTGTCACCTAGTGCAGGCTACGTATCCTAAGTCTCTTTGTTACACTTTTTTAAAGTAAATTTTAATTTAATGTATATTAGTCATTTATTGGACTTAATTAATTGAGTGCATTAATATATCTTTAGTTCTTATTAATTATAGGATCAAAACTAAACTATTTATAGTTAATAATCATTAGATTAAACTTGCCTATGTTTATTATTCAACTTTTTTCTTTGCTTTCATTTATTACCTAGGTTGCCTAGCCTCGCCATGCTCCCTTACTCCATTGTACCCCTGGCTTTGGCTGTGTCTCAAAATGCAAATTATTACTTACAGTGTACCTGAGAGTACTGGTAAGCAATCTACTTCATTTTCTTTTTGTTCATTTTGTGTTTATCTTGTATAGGTCTTGTTTATATTTTAATTCCCCCCCCCCCCTTTTATATCAAAATTTTGTTTTGTAATTGCCATTCTTGCCTTGTTTTCCTGCAACCAGCCTTCTTATGCAAACAAGTATAGACCCAGAACTAAACCTCTTATCCACTATCTTTGACAATCATCACTTTAATGATCAAAATTGCAAATATTTTACAGCACATGATGTAAACAATGTATTAACACATAATCACAATATCTCTGTAATTAACTTGAATGTAAGATCACTTAGCAAACACTTCGATGATGTTAGTGCCTTGATTGAAACTATTGACAACAAATTCTCTTTTATTATACTTACTGAAACGTGGTTAAAAGAGGATACTACTCAACTCTTTAATATGCCTAACTACTCAGCAATTCACAACTGTCGACCAATTCAGAGAGGTGGTGGTACTGCTCTTTACTACCACCAAGAACTAACATGCTTAAAAGTAATTAGAACTAGAGACTACTGTGGGGAGTATATCTCTGCTAGTTTCAGAGTCAAGGGTGCTGAGTCTGTCCTGTCTGTGGGAGCAGTCTATAGAATTCCTAACACTGATGTGTCCGAATTCAACTCTAACCTTAGAAATCTAATACTAGATAACAGACTGAACAAAAACCATCTAATTATCGCAGGGGACTTTAATATTGACCTCTGCGAACCTGAGCATCCTACTGCTGCCAGCTTCCTCAACTGTATGAATTCCTGCTTCCTCATACCCTTAATCACTAGACCTACTAGAACCTAGCAGTGCAATCTTTTCTTCAAAAAACTCTCAACCTTTATAACACCCACTGTCCTATGCTAACGAAACAAGTCACAACTAAAAGGCTAAATAATCCTTGGCTTACAAAGGGGATACTTAAATCCATTAAGACTGAATAATAGCTAGGAAGACTGACTCTGGAAAAACTTATGTCATAACCACTGAAGCACACCTCACTTCTTTCCTGGATGACTGTGGGATATCAGCTGAATAACCAGAACATAATTTGTAGTCTCACATACAACCAAAGTGTACTTAAGCTCTGCCTTTCCTTTCCAAAGGTGTTTATTTTTATTTTTATTTTAATTTTTACTTTATTTTTTGTTTGTCATCTTTGCCTGTTTTATACTCTTAATTATTTGTTCTTAGTTAATCCCCCTGTCACTAAACCTAGGGCTTTTTATTACCCTGTTAATTAACCATTAACATATGGTGTCAAATTTTATAAACTAAAATTCATTAAAAAAGTAACAACAACAAATTACTTTCATCAAATTATCTTCAAGATCATTTTTTTTATGATTATTATTTTTCTTATTATTTTTTATTTTACATTTATATTGACAGTCTCTACTGATTTTTTGTGTTTTATTTTATGTAACTTCTGTGTCCTCCCTGGCTATCTATTGGATCTTTATTTTACTTCTAAATTGTTACTATTTTATTGTATCTGCTCTTATTCTTGTGTTTTGCTTTATCATGTATCTTGTATCGTGATCCCTCTGCATCTCTATGCACACTGATATTGATCCTGATCAAAATCTTCTGTCTCATATCTATACCAACCAGCACATTGATCATCATTATTGTAAGTATTTCACAGCACACCAGGCTAAAAACAAACTCCAAAATAGCACCTATCTATCAGTCTATAACCAAAATGTTAGATCACTTGGTAAACATTTTGACGATTTAAATGCACTACTCACAGCACTAGGTACTAACCTATCGTTCATTATTTTAACAGAAACTTGGCTAAATAAAGACTATACCCAACTCTACAACTTAGCTGGTTATAAAGCCATTCATAACTGTAGGCCTAATAAAAAAGGTGGTGGCACAGCTATATATTACCGAGATACATTTATCTGCAACAGTGTTATTAGTGACAGGGATGACTACTGTAAATATACTTTTGCTCAGTTTACAATTAAATCCCTTAAATCCTCTTTGACTATTGGAGCCATCTATAGATTTCCTAATACTAACATAGCTTCTTTCTCAGACAACCTAAGGAATCTTATTATAAACAACAATCTCAACAAAAACCACATCATTCTGGGAGGAGACTTTAATATTGACCTGGGGCAACAAAACTGCTCTCAAGTTGACTATTTCCTTAACAGCATGAACTCCTGTATGCTAATCCCCACTATCACCAAACCTACCCGAGTCACTCAAACATCAGCCACTACCTTGGACCACATATGGACAAACATAACAGCTCCCCTTGTATCTGGTATAATCTACGACAGAACAACTGACCACTATCCTACCTTTCTCATAGCGAACATGGACATAACACCACCAAAAAGCAAGAAACTTTCATTTAGGCTACACAGTGAATCAGCTTTAGACAATCTTACAGAGGCACTTCACAATATTAACTGGGATTCTGAATTCAATAATACCCATGATATAAATTCATTAGCTAACCTCTTCCTCTCCAAAACTCTAAGCCTCTACAACCTTCATTGTCCCCTTCTTACAAAGCAAGTAACTGACAAAAGATTAAACAATCCGTGGCTCACAAGTGGCATTCTCAACTCAATCAACAAGAAACATGAATATGAAAAGAAAGTTAGGATTGGCCTAGTTTCAAAGGAAGTAGCTAAAAGGTACTCATCAATGCTTACCAGTATCATAAGAAAGGCAAAACTTGCATATTATGTGAATAGATTCAATGAAGCAAAAGGCAACATGAAAAACACTTGGAAAACTATCTCTAGTATCCTAGGAACTAAACAACACTCACATAACCAAATAAAACTCTACAAGGATGGGGGTATACCGTCAACTGTTTTAGAAATGGCAAATGAATTTAATAGTTTCTTTTCATCGGTTGGTGCTAATCTTGCCAGTAAAATCCCACAGACTCAGACACATATTAACACATATCTCTCAGGCAGCTATCCAAACTCTCTTCTCCTTTCACCAATCAGCCCGGCAGATGTTGTGTCCATCATACACTCTCTAAAAACCAAGGCAGGGAACACCAGTGAAATTCCGTCCATTGTGTACAAGAGAGCCTCCCATGCCCTTGCCCCACCCATAGCACTACTGTTCAACAAATCTATAGAGTGTCACACCTTCCCTGATATCCTCAAAAAAGCAAGAGTAACGCCAGTCCATAAAGGAGGCAATCCGGCGGACATAAACAATTATAGACCAATATCAAATCTACCCATTCTATCAAAAATATTTGAAAAAATTATTTACAAACAGCTCTATTCCTACCTCGTAAAATTCGACATACTCAGCCCCTGCCAGTTTGGCTTCCGGTCCCAAAAGAGTACCAATGATGCAATCATTAGTCTCCTTGACATTATCTACTCAGCCCTTGACAAAAATGAGTTTCCGATTGGACTCTTCATTGACCTAAGAAAAGCCTTTGATACTGTTAATCACAACTACCTCTTACTTAAACTCCAGCATTATGGAATCCGAGGCCTTGCCCTTGACTACATCCGATCCTATCTTAGTGACAGACACCAATATGTAACCATCAATGATACAACTTCTTCCACTCTACCAATTACCGTTGGAGTGCCACAGGGCAGCATCTTAGGACCTCTTCTATTTCTTATATATATAAACGATCTGCCTAATGTCTCTAATATTCTCAAACCTATATTGTTTGCTGACGATACTACCCTTATCTACTCAAACCTCAACCCACATACACTAAATAATGTTGTGAATAATGAATTAAAAAAAGTCCACTTATGGATGTCAACGAACAAACTAACATTAAACATCGAAAAGACTTACTACATCTTATTTGGAAGCAAATCATCAAATGCAATTCAGCTACAGATAGACAACATTAACATCAATAATAAAAATGATGGCAAGTTTCTTGGCCTATTCCTAGACAAGAGACTCAACTTCAGCACCCACATTCAACACATAACTAAGAAAGTCTCTAAGACAGTTGGTATACTCTCCAAAATCAGATATTATGTTCCTAACTCTGCTCTCCTCTCACTATATTATGCACTAATCTACCCCTATCTTAATTATGGGATCTGTGCATGGGGGTCTACCACTGCAAACCACCTTAAGCCCATCATCACACAGCAAAAATCTGCTATCAGAATAATAACTAACTCTGCTTTCAGACAACACTCAGCTCCCTTGTTTAAATCTCTAAACTTGCTAAATATTAACTCCCTCCACACATTCTCTTGTGTCAACTACATTTACAAAACCCTGTTCTTAAATGCAAACCATGCTCTGAAACTCTCCCTGGACAGATGTAATAGGACCCATTATCACCACACCAGAAATAAATATCTCTTTGATATCCCCAGGGTCAAACTTAATCTGCGTAAACACTCTATGCAAATTAAGGGACCTAGTCTATGGAACTCACTCCCTAGTGAATTGAAAAACTGTAAAACTTTTGCCTTATTTAAAAGCAAAACCAAAAAGTACCTAACTTCATCTATTTAGTTTCCTACACAGAGCCTTAAATTTGCTCTGTACCTAGTGGTACCCAATCTCCTAATTTTTATGTAATATCAAACAACCTTATCATTGTGTTCATTGCTGTCTTCTTTTATGTGCTAGCCATATGCTGTATTGTGACTACCAATTTTTATCAACTACCATTCAAGCTGTCATTGCAATCAATCTTATATTGTTTCTGCTGTATTGTGCCTACCAATTTGTTGTCAACTACCATTTTAAGCTGTCATTGCAATCAATCATAGCTACCTATGTGCTTTAATATACTGTACCTATAATTTTCTCTCATCTTTTTTTTTTTTCATTTCATGTAATCTGTTATCATTTTTTTGTCTATAAATTTTGCAAGTATTTACCTCCTTAAAATTTTCTTAGATTAAGGACCTGCCCGAAACGCTGCGCGTGCTAGTGGCTTTACAAGACTGTAATTACCATAATTGTATCCTCACATTCCTTATGTACATTCTTGTATATGCATAAATAAATAAAATAAAATAAAAATTAATAAAAAACATGACCTTGAGAACAAGTATAGGTTAGGAATCGTTTCCAAAGAATTTTCAAAGAATTACTCATCATTGCTATCTAAAATAATTAGGAGAGCCAAAATTAAATACTACGAAGATAAATTTACCCACACAAAGGCCAACATTAAGAAAACATGAGCACAATTTCACAAATATTGGGATCGAAGAAGATTTTAAATAACAAACCAATATTCCTGTCAAATAATGATGGTCTGCTTTCAGCCTCAATAGTTCAATAGGTTCTTCTCTTCCATTGGGTCATCCCTTGCAAATGATATTCCATCTTCCAAATACAAATACAAATATTTATTCATGTAGAGTACATACATGCAAAGTGAGATACAAAAATTTATAGATTTATAGATATAGCTAGTACATACAATGCCTAAAGCCACTATTACACAAAGCGTTTCGGGGCAGGAAAAACACTAAGACTAAAACTTAATACTAATTTTGATTAAAGTATAAATTGTGTTGAGAAAAAATAAAAAAAATGAAAAAAGGGGGCGGGGTAAACTTGGAAGAAAAAAAAATAAAAAATACAATTTGGTCAACAAACAGCATTGTTTCAATTAGTAGACATGGGTTGACATTTTGGGGGTGAGGTAGGTTACATGGAGTTAATAAGGTAGTACTTTGTTTTTATCTTAAACTGGTTGGGAGAGGTACAGTCTTTAAGTCCAGTCGAGTTAAGTCCAAATTAGTACAGTCCAGTACTAATATTCAGGACAATCTTACAGGTAACTATCCACAGTCTCTGTACCTAATGCCTACTAATTCCACTGATGTTACTGACATAATCCTTAACCTTAAAACCAAGTCTGGTGCCCTTGAGGAGATACCGACCCTTATTTACAAAAAAGCCTCCAGATCTCTAGCTCCTGCTATTGCATTGCTCTTCAACAAGTCACTTGAACTCCAAACCTTTCCAGAAATTCTAAAAAAAGCAAGAGTAACCCTTGTCCACAAATGTGGTGATCCCACAGATGTTAACAACTTCAGACCTATATCAATTCTGCCAAACTTGTCCAAAATATTTGAAAAACTTATCTACAAGCACCTTTACTCTTATCTAGCCAAACACAGTATACTTAGCTCTTGCCAGTATGGCTTCAGACCCCTAAAAAGCACTAATGATGCGCTTATTAGTATGATTAACTTGATACATGCAGCTCTTTATAAAAATGAGTTCGCTGTTGGGTTATTTGTGGACCTGCGTAAGGCTTTAGATACTGTCAACCACCAAAACATTCTTCTTATATTACAACATTATGGAGTCAGAGGTCACTCCCTGCAATACATTAAGTCTTACCTTACTGACAGGCTCCAATATGTTTCTGTGAATAATTCAATTTCTCCCACACTACCCATCAACATTGGTGTTCACTAGGGCAGCATACTTGGCCCTCTCCTCTTTCTCATCTACATTAATGATCTTCCAAATGCCTCCCAACATCTCAAACCAATTCTATTTGCTGACGACACGACCTTCATTTACGACAGTCCTGACCCCCTTGCTCTAAATGTCACAGTGAATACTGAACTAAATAAAGTCCATCACTGGCTAACTGCCAACAAACTCACCCTCAATATTGACAAAACTTTCTATATTTTGTTTGGCAATAAATCCTCAAATCAAATAAATCTCAGGATTAACAATACCCAAATTTGTAACAAAGTAGATGGCAAATTCATTGGCGTTCTCATTGTCCGCAAGCTGAATTTCCAGGGACACATTCTAAATATATCCCAAAAAAGTTTCAAAAATTGTTGGCATTCTTTCTAAGATCAGATATTATGTACCTCGCCCTGCCCTTGTGACACTCTATCACTCTCTCATCTATCCTTATCTCAGCTATGGTATTTGTGCTTAGGGTTCTACTACCCAAAATCATTTACGTCCTCTAATTACTCAACACAAAGCTGCTATTAGTACAATATCTAACTCTGGACCCAGACATCACTCGGTACCTCTACTCAAATCTCTGAATATGTTAGATATTAAGTCACTGCACATCCTCTCATGTGTATTTTATATATATAAAACGCTGAACTGTAATGCCAATCCTGACCTTAAAAGCTTCCTAGAAGGTTGTAACAGATCCCATGAGCACCACACCAGAAACAAATACTTATTTGATATTCCAAGAGTACGACTTAGTCAAACTATAAATGCTTTACAAATCAAGGGACCTCGAATGTGGCATGACCTTCCCAACCATGTTAAAGACTGTACCTCTCCCAACCAGTTTAAGATAAAAACTAAGTACCACCTAATTAACTCCCTGTAACCTACCTCACCCCTAAATGTCAACCCTTGTCTACGATTTTAAACAATGCTGTTTGTTGACCAAATTGTACTTTTGTTTTTGTTTTTCTGCCATGTTCCCCCCCCCCCTTTTTATTTTTTTCTTATTTTTCTCAACACTTTTTATACTTTAATCTCAATTAGTATTAAGTTTTAGTCTTTAGTGTTTTTCCTGGCCAAAACGCTTTGCGTAATAGTGGCTTTAGGCATTGTATGTACTAGCTCTATCTATAAATCTATCAACTTTTGTATCTCACCTTGTATGTATGTACTCTACCTGAATAAATATTTGTATTTGTATTTTTGTAATTGTCAAAATGATGTACCTTGCATACATCAGATCTTTAGTGGATTATGCTGCACCTCTGCTTGTTTTGATGCCTGAAAGAAAGCTTGAGGGGCTTGAAAAACTGCAGAACGAAGCCTTGAAGATTATCCTTGGGTGCCCTCGTACCACAAAGATACTTAACATGAGAAAGGAACTTAATATTCTGAGCGATGTTGATTGTGTTACTGAAATTAACTGTCAAATTGGTATAAAAATACTTAGGCTAACTCATCCTAACCCTTGCACAGAAGCCCTCCAGAATTTCTTTATTGAAGGTCAACATTGTTCCAAATGGATGACTAAAACTGGAACTCGACTCAAAATGTATCAGGCTTATGATTTGTACCAAGAGAGACAACTACGGCACTTTCCTGCATATTGATGCTCTGTCCACAGAGCATTCTCTCTCTTAAATCATATACACTGATGGTTCCCTACACCGCCCCACGGGTGCAGCTGGAAGTGCAGTTGTCCTGACAATGGACGATGGCTTGTACTTTGAGTTGGGAGTCCGTATAAACAACTGGGCCTCTACCCTTCAGACCGAACTATTTGCCTTGATCCTTGCACTGAAATGTGTACAAGTCTCCAAACTTGATACATTAATTGTAAGTGACTCCTTATCATCCTTAATTGCTCTCAACTCTTTAAGACATAACTGTAACATTCTCGTGTCCGAAGCTAGACACAAATACAACAAAATTATTAAGGATGGTAACAGAGTCCATTTCATGTGGTCTCCATCTCATGTTGGCCTCCGAATGCATGATACAGCTGATAAGTTAGCCAAAGAATCTGCCTTTAAAGGAGCCGTTGAATGTAACCTTCGATTGTCAATGAGCAATCTGAGAGCAGCAGTACACCGAGAACTTCAACAAGATCTTGTAGATCTGAGGCAAAGTGAAATTGACACCAGTAATTCCATCTATCATCATACTATCATGCAAGAGGAGCCACACATCTATGGATCATCCAATAAAATCAGCAGACTTCTAGATGTTACTACTGCTCGGCTTAGACTCGGTTACAAGTCTCTCTGGGAATTCTCATTATCTGCTGATGTAGACCTAACCAAATGTAAACTGTGTCAACAAAATTATTCGCACACCCTCCGTCACTATGTGATGGAGTGCGAAAAGATACGTGAATTTAGAGACAATTCTATAACCAATGTTCCAGCGATGTGTAAATATTTCATTCAAAATTATCTGCTACCAGAAATTTTAGCCAAATATCCCCAGTTTGCTAACTGTAGGTAGTAACTAAGTGATTGTAACCTATCCACCGCTGCCCACTGGATGGGGGGCGGTGTGCAGGACAAACATATCAATTGTGACACTAGCTCTCCACATATGTCAGTTGCTTAACTTAGAACCTGTACTTGAGATCGATCTCGAACCCATTGTTGATGTGACGACTTATATTGAATTTTGTAACTAGCTCATCAAGATTGTAACTTGCTTAGCTAAATGAATTGTGGGGTTCAGTCCCTGAGCCCATTATGTGCCTCTGTAACCCTTTCCACTACCGCCCACGGGATGGGTATGGGGTGCATAATAAATGAACTAAACTAACTAACTTTTATTTATGAAGAAAATATTACCAATTATAATATTATAAAAGATGTATAAAATGTGTCATCCAAATAATCTGAGCAGCAGAGTGGCGCAGTGGAAGCGTGCTGGGCCCATAACCCAGAGGTCCGTAGATCGAAACTACGCTCTGCTACGAAGTTGTTTTGAAATTTTAATGTATTAATAATGTTTTTACATTACAAATGTAGGTACATAGCAGTGTCTTGCTACCCCCTTCAATATAAGTAATTACAAATTACAGGTTGAGCTAGCTATATGTTAAAAAATAAAGGCGCAATAACGAACGTGGGAGATTTGTACCTGAATTTACCTGTCTCTAGTGTCCTCGACGGATAGTAGAAGCCATCGGCTTGTCAAAGATCCCCCCCCCCCCATGGTTCATGAGGATTGTTTCTATTAGGATTTTGAACAGATAATATCTTGCTATTTAACGACTTCGCTAGTTAGACAATTCCATGGGATAACCCTAGTTTATGGTATAGTTCATTTAATATGCACCCCATACCCGTCCTGTGGGCGGTAGTGAGAAGAGTTACAGAGGCACATAATGGGCTCAGGGACTGAACCCCACAATACATTTACCTGAGCAAGTTAATCTTGCTGAGAGAGTTACAAAATTCAATGCACATCATCACATCAACAATGGGCTCGAGACCGCCAACAAGTACAGTTTCTAAATTAAGCAACTGACATGTGGAGAGCCCTTCAGCGAGAAACATTTGTACGCTAACCAACTGTGTTACGGAGGCTACGCTCTCTAAAACCTTACAAATATTTCCTCCCGTTTCTTACCGCTCGCTCCCCCATTGAAAGCCCTAAAACTACTTCCTCCTGCTCCTCCCGCTCTCTGAAGCTCTAGTAACACTTCCTACCACTCTCTGAACCCATAAAAATACTTCCTCCTGCTCGCTCCCGCTCTCTGAAACCCTATTAATACTTCCTTCTGCTACCTCTCACTTCCTCCCGCTCTCTGAAGCCTTAAAAATATTCCCTCCTGCTCTCTGAAGCCCTAATACCACCACCTCCTGTTTCCTCATGAAGCACATACCTTACAAATACTTTTTACTGCTTCCTACCACTGGTTCCTGCTCTCTGAAGCCCTAAAATAATTTCCTCCTGCTTCCTCCCGTTCGATCCCGCTCTCTGAAGCCTCACAAATCATTCCTCCTGCTTCCTCCCACTCTCTGAAGCCCTAATAACACTTCCTCCTGCTTCCTATAACAATTGTTCCAGAGATGTTTAAATATTTAATTCAAAATTATCTGCTACCAGAATTTTTGGCCAAATATCCCAAGTTTGCTAACTGTAGGTAGTACCTAAGTGATTGTAAGCTATCCACCGCTGCCCACTGGATGGAGGGGGGGGGGGGGGGTTTGCGGTGTGCAGGACAAACATATCAATTGTGACACTAGCTCTCCACATGTGTCAGTTGCTTAATTTAGAAACCGTACTTGTGGTTAATCGCTAACCCGATTATGGTGTGACGACTTATACTGAATTTTGTAACTAGCTTATCTAGATAAGAACACTGTTTTTCCCAAAAACGGTGGGTTTTCTAAGTGGAAGAGAACGTATGTCTGGAAGCTGACTTTAACTGCCCCAAGCTGCGCGCGCATTGAGCCGAGGTTATATAAACCGGGACGGAGACGGCGTGGCCCCTCTTCCAAGCCAGCAGCTGCTCTTACATAACGACTCACTGCTGCTCAGCGAGTCGTAAACACAGAAGTTTAGCCCGCTCAACTGTTCTCCCAGCATGGACCCTACACCAGTTCCTATCGACAACGACTCGGAGCGACCCATCAGGGGCGTCCTGCCCTTCTCAACATTTAAGGTAGTGTTTGTGTTGTTGGCGCGCCGGACCAGTGTTTGTCTCTGTGTTGGCGCGCGCGCCCTGAAGCACGCCTGTTGGTTCAACCTTGGTGACCAAATGCAGGTGCAGTGGTCCTAGAGGGGGAGGTGACCCTCGGTGTTATGGGGCACTGGTTTTTCTCCAGTAGGTGGCTGTTATTTGAAGCACAATCGGGAGGCCTGTCCTCCACCCTACCTCCCCCAACTGCTCAGCCCTTTACCTTAAGCTCCTTCACCCAGTCGACGTGAGGTATGCTGCTTGGGCGACTTCTGTTGTGCCGTTATTTATTATTTACGTTCTTTATATAAGTCCTTCTTTACAGTTTGACTGTTAGTCATGGCGTGCTTCCTCACGCTACATTATTTACTGTAATTTTACCTTGGCTTTCGCCCCATGCCTATATTTATATATTGGGTAGTGCTGTTATTGTTGTTCCAGGACATTTAATGCTCAAGCCAGCTCCTATTTAGCCCTGTTGCTTTACCCTACTCTAAACGCTGGCTATATAAAATATTATATTATTGTCTTTCAGTTACAATGTGTTATGCCTCACAATTTATTTATTAATGAATTTAATTGTGTCAAGCTGCATGTTTTCTTTTGCAGGTTTTTACATTTAGGTTTGTTTTAACTTTTGCTTATTGCCTATAAGTTATTAGGTAAAGTCAGCTAGCTTAGGCTAGCTGCTGAGTCACAGGCCTCTGGCCCCTAGCTTTTAAGTTTTCATGGACTAGTATTTTCTATAAGTTTCCTTAACTTATTAATGAATTTAATGCAGTGTCAAGCTGCATGTTTCTTTTGCAGGTTTTACATTTAGGTTTGTTTAACTTTTGCTTATTGCCTTTAAGTTATTAGGTAAAGTCAGCTAGGATGTGATAGTTGTAGGGATCGGGCCCTTGCCTCTTGCTTTAAGTTTATTCTGGCCCTGCATTTATGTTTAGTTTCCTCAGCAAATTTCCTGCATTTTACATCGCCCTTGCTGCATGTTTTTACTTTACTGGTTTACAATTGTTTGTTTAACTTATGCTTCACCTTTAAGTTAAGTAAAGTCAGCTAGGATGTCCTAGACGCTGTCTTCGGGCCTCATGCCTCTCCCTTTAAGTTTATCTTGGACTCGTATTATGATTAGTTCCATCAGCAATTTATTACTAATTATGCATTGCCTAAGTGCATGTCATTCTACTTACTGTTTTACCTTTATACTTGTTTTCTTGACTTTGTCATAAAGTTATTAAGTACTGACGCTAGACAGTACCAGTAAACGTTTTTCCAGTCGTTTTGTCTGCCCGGTGTAGCCCAAAAGAATCTGCAGCCTCCCGGCCGCTGGCTTATCCAGACATGCGTGGCCTCCCAGGCCGCTGGTTATCCGACGTTTTGTCTGCTCGGTGTAGCCCGGAAGATACTGCTGTTTCCCAGGCCACTGGTTTATTCAGACGTTTTGTCTGCCCAACGTAGCCAGAAAGGTTGATAGCCGCTGCCGTCTTAGCTGACTGCGTTCAGGGGCTGCTCTCCAGCTAACGTCCTTCCTGTGATGAGTTAAGCCGGCGATGTTATTCAGGTATTATATTTATATTGGTCATATAAATACACGGCCTTTCTGGCCGCGGGTTTATCCAGACGTGTTGTCTGCCGGTGTAGCCCGAAATATACTGCGGCCTCCCAGGCCGCTGGTTTCTCCAGACGTTTTGTCTGCCCAATGTAGCCACGAAGGTTGTCATAGCCGCTGCCGTCTTCGCTGTCTGCGTTCGGGGGTTCATGTCCAGCCGACGTCCTTCCTGTGATGAGTTAAGCCGGCGATGTTATTCAGGAATCTTATTTACATTGGCTATATAAATATGCGGCCTTCCAGGCCGCTGGTTTATCCAGATGTGTTGTCTGCCGGTGTAGCCCGGAACGTTTTCACAGCCATGACGTCTTTGCTGCCTTTGTTCAGGGGTTGTCCGGCCGACGTTCTTCCTGCGACGTGTCACTGTTCTAGCGGCCGATGCTCCGTTGGGTCTGTTGCAGCTGGTCCAGCCGTCTGCCCTAGTGTCCGAGCCGCCACTCCCTTACTACGTTGTGCCTCAATTTAGGTGTCCAGCTGCTGCAGCTGTTGGTGTTCCGGTTGCTGACATTCCCGGCAGTCGGTGTTCTAGCTGCTGTGGGTACAGCTGTTGCTGTCCCAGCTTGCTGCTGTCCAGGTGCAACATGGTCCAGCTGCCGGCGTACCAGCAGTTGTTGGACCAGCCCCCATGCTACGGCTGAAGTTGTTCCTGATGTTCCAGTTGAAGCGGTCCCAACTGATAATGCCCATTCTACTGCGTTTCAGCTCCCAAGGGTCCAGCTGCCGACGCGCCAGCCCCGAAGTTCCAGCAGAAGCGTTCCAGCCGACGTGGTGCCTATTAGCACTCCTTTCAGTTTATTGTATTTGATTGTAATTTATTTCAGCTTCATGCATTAATCCCGTTTTCTCTAAAGAGTTATATTCCAGCATTATTTGAGCATGATCTGTTTTGCAGTCGCACTTCCCTTACTGCTGCAGTTTCCCCTTTGGCCCGTTGCCGCTAATTTTGTATCTTCGGCAGTGGCAGAAGATACTCATCATTCCCTTGATGGCTCCCAGGTTCTATATGGTCCCTAATTGTCTTGCAGTTGGATTTCTACTTATAACCGAAGTTTTCTCTGGTGGCCAGTTGCCACTATTTATTTATCTTTGGCAGATGTCGATGCACCAGTTGCCAATGTCCAGCTGCAGGTGTTCCAGCTGCTGGTGTTCAGAGGCAGGATTTTACAGTTTACATTTGGCAACTGTCGTTTGTTAAGCCCTTATTTTGCCCTTGTTGACCACTAGTGTTAGTGTTGTGCATGCTACGTTATCGTTGGTTTGTTAAGGTTAGGGTTTCCCTGCTTCTTCCTCCTCCCCAGTGTGGGACATTTACTTATTTATCTATTTATACAGTTCCTACTGTATCCTACTACTACTTATTTAAGTTCTTTATTATTAGGTCCGGTTTTAGTCGCCTTACTCCTACCCTCCCTCAGCTTTACTTGTTATCGTTTTCTCTGGCATTTTTCGCCATGCCCTCGGTCGGCCCATACTAAGCCCATTAGCTGGGCCAGCCGTTACGCCCTTAGCCGGGACCCCTGTGGAGCCCTTAGCTGGGCGGGCTCGCCCTGTTAGCCGGCTAATGGTCCTGCGACCTCGTACTTTGGAAGGAGTATTTTGTGCTTTTCCCTATCCTTCTAGTGCTTATATCTCTTTTACATTTTCTTAGTGAAAACTTCGTTATATTTGTAAGGTACTATTTATTTCTTGTGAATGTATGTGTGTGTGTGTGTGCATATGTATATGTATGTGTGTGTGCATATGTATATGTATGTGTATATATGTATATATGTATATATATATATATATGTATGTGTATGTATATATTCATTAGTTGCTATACTAATTTATAGTACTGTCATTCAATTTTTATTTCCATCTTGTCTGTAGTAATTTATTATGAGTCTGGGAGTTGGTTTACTATTTTCGTCCTTATTTCTGTTATTTTCCTATATTAATTACAATAATTATTTTACATTTACGGATCCCTAGCCTTCCTGGTGTCCATTTCTCTTGCCTCAGATCCCCAGATCTTGAAGTTCTTGGGGTACTGCTGCTCGCAGAATGCTCATCGACATTCAGACTAAACTCATTTACCCCTCATAAGGCAGTTTCTTAGGTTAACTATTCAGCTCTCAACATGCTTTTCGGAGGCCAACTTACAATGGAGATCACTGTAACGGACTCGGTTATCATCCTTATAATTCATGTCACACTAGACGCAAGCATGTTGCAGTTACGCCTTAAGACCTGATCTTATATTTGATTTATGGTTTTATTTATATATTGATTTGATATTGTATACATAGTGGTCATATAAATATTGATTATGTTGGGCTGTTCTATTGTTTTATATTATTCTATTGGATTATTTTGAAATGAATTATTACTTGCTAGATCCCTCCCCCTGGATAAACTTCTGTCCTTGACCCAGATACGGTAACTGGTTTCCCCAATCTTTTTTACTTGTCTGGGTTTTTTTCCCGCTAAAGTTCTGCTCGGTTTGATAGTTACCTCACTTCGCTACAGACTAGTTTCCTGGAAGACCTTTTTTCTCTTCCTTTCCCCTCTAGTCACTCCTATTCCCTGTGCCAGGGTTCCTTTTCAGAGTTTCTGCAGGGTATAACCCTGGCTTTATCCATTAATGACACTAGCCCAGTTCGCTTCCGGAAATGTCCCCCTCCTCTTAGAAACTAATTCCAGCAGTACCCTTAAGGGGTAGGTTCCTTGCCCGTCACGTTCATACTGCATGCCCGTTTCTGCCCACCCTTACTGCCTTAATACTTACAGAACCGACTACGGAAGGCGCACAAGGTACACCATTGATGAAGAAGGAAAAGGGATGGAGCCTGAGGGCAGACTACTGCACCCATGAGGTCGACACACTTTCCTAGTTACAGCGGCCAGCCGCCGCGTTTGCCCTTCGGGGTTGGGGGTTGAGCTAGGCTCGCCTCCAGCCGACCACGCCCTCTTACCTTTAGAATTGGTAGGGCCACTCAGCTCTCTTGACGGGCTCGCCAACGGAGATAATGGCGGGTCCAGCAACCAGCTGAAACCCCCAGCTGACTACGTCCGGGACGTTGCTCCGCCACTGAGGCCTCCTTGCGGCCACCAGGCCTCGCCCTTCGGGGGGGGTGGGGGTCCGGCCAGCTGGCCTGCGGTTGGGGTGCAGCGCCGGTCCCCAAGTGTCCCGCTTTCCGCAGTTAATCCTTTGCCCAGTCTACGTGCTAGTAAGAGTAAGGAAACCCTTCTCCCGCTGGCCCTCGCGGGATTGGGGGTGCTTCGCCGGAACCCCCAAAGTGATAAGCCTGCAGATAACTAAGAAATATTCCCATGAATTGTAATTAGTGTAATTAAATTAATGCAACTTTCATTTACTACCTATGGATGTAGTTAATAATTGTAATTGATTTCTACTTTATCATTAAGGATTATTCATTATAATTATTCCTTAATACTTTATTGTTATGCACTAGTCAATAATTATTTATCATTCATCCTAATTAGCTATTTGATTCATTAAAAATAATTGCTTATCATTATACTATTTATTATTATTATTATTTATTATATAATAATAATTATTTTATTATTGATTAATTTATTATTTATTAATTTATTATATATTAATTTATTATTTACCATTATAAAATAAACAAGTCCCCAATCTGAGCACGTTTTCTGCCAACCTCAGAAAACTTACTTTATCTACATCGATTTGAAGGGCATTAGAATCGTCTGCATCTCCTATCTTCACCAGTATCTTAGCATCATCCACAAACATGTTCAGATAATTCAGTATTTCTTCGGGTAGATAATTTATGTAGACTATGAACATTACTGGTGCAGAAACTAAACCCTGTGGTAATCCACTAGTAACACTCCTCCAGTCACCTACATCCCAGCAAACACAGAACGTTTGTGGACGTTTTTAAATGGTGCCACAAAGGTAATACTGTAACTTTTGACATAAATACGTATATCTGACGTTCTTAAAACCAAAGGATATAACTAAAAAAATTTATTCTTGAGACACAGTTTTTTAAGATTTATGTAAAAATTTAAAAATAATAGTGAATGCTATGGAATTATAATGTTTTCATGCTTTATATTTAAGAATAAATAATTTTCAGTCAACATTTAGTTTTTTTTGTTTACTTTATGTAAACCTATCCAATTTACGTTCTTGTAACATAAATATAACATTTATATGACGTCAGTATAACGTTATTTACACGACATCATTACGTTATTATGATGTTATATTAACATATAATTCCTGTATGATAACCAGAATATATGTTAAACTTTATGTTTTAAACCTTGCAAAGTTATCATAAAACTTGGAATAAGACGGTAAGCATGCTTTACTTATGAAAATATACAGACAAATCAACAAAAACATTTTAACATAAAAACATAAACATAACATAAATTGATTGCATGCATGGGAGTTAACTGGAACTCTGTAATATTGCATACATGAACCTTAAGGTACAAACCCAGTGTATTTACCCATGCAGTTCTTTCTTAAATCTAAATTTTTCAAATTTTTACACTTTGTTTCGAGTTCTGTCTTGTGTTGCTACTTTTAATACCCCATTAATGTCCCCTTTGTTATGTCCATTCGTCCCATTGTGCACCTCTACTATATGTCACTCCTAATTCTTCGCTTTTCTAGAGAATGTAATATAAGCTTTGACAATCTTTCTTCATATGACAGGTTAACAGGTAGAACAAAGATTACCATTTATATATGGATAACTATTATAAGTCGGTTTGAATGAGTGAATTGCTGCTTGAAGATAGGTATATACACCTGCGGTACTATCAAATTGCATCGTGGTGAGCCTAAAACCCTTCAGATCCAAGCAAAGTGTAAAATGCCAGCAGATACAATTGCGAACACATTGATACCAAAATGAAAGACATGACGAGAATTGAGGTAACCAAAGTGAAAAGAGTGTTCACATTACATTGCACTTGAGTGCTCCCGGGTTACTTTCTCTCACTTTCTCTGTTTTGTGCGGATGGTACACCTTGCTTTTGGAGTTTATATGCATTTAAACCTGTAGATAATTCTATTGCTAACACATTGATACCAAAATGAAAGACCTAGGATGACAATTGGGGTGACCAAAATGAAAGAGTGTATACATTTTATCGCTCTTGTGCGCTCCCTGGTAACACGCTCTCGCTTTCTTTGTTTGTTGCGGATGGTAAGCCGGGCTTTTGGAGTTTATATGCCTTTAGTCCTGTAGAGAATTCTATTGCGAACACATTGATACCAAATTGAAAAACCTAGGATGAGAATTGAGGTAACAAAGTTGAAAAGGGTATACACTTTTCAGTATTACCACGCTCTCTAATGTAATGAGAGTTTCCGTGGTGTAGTCTCCGTGGTGTAGTGGTAAGACACTCGCCTGGCGTTCCGCGAGCGCTATGTCATGGGTTCGTATCCTGGCCGGGGAGGATTTACTGGGCGCAATTCCTTAACTGTAGCCTCTGTTTAACGCAACAGTAAAATGTGTACTTGGATGAAAAAACTATTCTTCGCGGCAGGGGATCGTATTCCAGGGACCATAGGATTAAGGACTTGCCCGAAACGCTACGCGTACTAGTGGCTGTACAAGAATGTAACAACTCTTGTATATATCTAAAAAAAAAAAAAAAAAAAAAAAAAAAAAAAAAAAAAAGTTGCCTGAGGGTGGCTCAGCTTTCTTTTTCTGGTACCCTTGGCCTACATTCATCTTGTCGGCGGGTGGAGCGCGCTGCTGTCTTTGACATTATATGCACATAGTTCTGTTGGGAATTCTATTGCGAACGCATTGATACCAAAATGAAAGACATAGGACGAGAATTAAGGTGACAAAGTTGAAAAGAGTATACACTTTTCAGTAATTCCGCACACTACCAGGGAATGTCTAAAAAAAAACTGGAGAGTGTGGAGGGGTAACTTGCCCAAAACGCGAAAGTGTTTGGGGCGATTAACTTTCGTTCAGTACTATCATGCAAGAGAAGCCACTCATCTATGGTTCATCCAAAAAAATCAGTAGACTTCTAGATGTTACTACTGCTCGGCTTAGACTCGGTTACAAGTATTTCTGGGAATTCTCATTATCTGCTGATGTAGATCTGACAAAATGTTAACTGTGTCAACAAAATTATTCGCACACCCTCCGTCACTATGTGATAGTGAATTCAGAGACAATTCTATAACCAATGCACCAACGATATGTAAATATTTCATTCAAAATGATCTGCTACCAGAAATTTTAGCCAAATATCCCCAGTTTGCTAACTGTAGGTAGTAACTAAGTGATTGTAACATATCCACTGCTGCCCACTGGATGGGGGGCGGTGTGCAGGACAAACATATCAATTGTAACACTAGCTCTCCACATATATGTCAGTTGCTTAATTTAGAAACTGTACTTGTGGTCGATCTCGAACCCATTGTTGATGTGACGACTTATACTGAATTTTGTAACTAGCTCATCAAGATTGTAACTTGCTGAGCTAAATGAATTGTGGGGTTCAGTCCCTGAGCCCATTATGTGCCTCTGTAACCCTTTCCACTACCGCCCACAAGATGGGTATGGGGTGCATAATAAATGAACTAAACTAACTTTAAAGCATCCTGAAAGAAAGCTTGGAGGGCTTGAAAAATTGCAGACAAAGCCTTGAGGATAATCCTTGGGTGCCTTCGTACCACAAAGATACTTAATATGAGAAAGGAACTTAATATTCCGAGCGTTGTTTATCGTGTTACTAAAATTAACTGTCAAATTGGTATAAAAATGCTTAGGCTAGCTCATCCTAACCCTTGCACAGAAGCCCTCCAGAATTTCTTTATTGAATGTAAACATTGTTTCAAATAGATAAATAAAATTGGAACTGAACTCAGAAAGTATCAGATTTATAATTTGTACCAAGAGAAACAACAACGGCACTTTTCTGCACCGTGGGAGGTTACACCCTTTCCAGTTTTAATCCCTCCCTTTCCACCCAAGAAGCAAATTAGAGATCAGCCCAAGCTTCGTCTTGAGGCAAAGCTCAACGCCTTAAGCCATATTGATGCTCTGTCCACAGAGCATTCTCTCTCTCTCAAATCATATACACTGAAGGTTTCCTAGAGCGTCCAACGGGTGCAGCTGAAAGTGCAGTTGTCCTGACAATAGGCTATGACTTATATTTTGAGTGGGGAGTCCGTATAAACAACTGGGCCTCTACCCTTCAGACTGAACTATTTGCCTTGCTCCTTGCACTGAAATGTGTACAAGTATCCAAACTTGATACATTAATTGTAAGTGACTCTTTATCATCCTTAATTGCTCTCAACTCCTTAAGACATAACTGTAACATGCTTGTGTCTGAAGCTAAACACATATACAACAACAACTTTGAACTGCCCTGAACTATATCCGATCCTATACAATACAATACAACAATACAATACAATTTTATTTAGGTAAGGTACATACATACAATAAATATTTACAAGGATTGTTTAACTTATAGGTATAGCTAGTACATACAATGCCTAAAGCCACTATTACGCAAAGCGTTTCGGGCATGATAAACTTAAATGACAAGCTTAATACTAATTGAGCATAATGAGTAGAATGAAAACAAGAAATGAAAACATAGATGAAAAAGCAGCACAAATACAATTATGTCGACAAACAGCGCTCTTTAAAGAAAAAAACAGACATTGGTTGACAATAGAAGGGTAAGGTAGGTTACAGGGAATTTATTAGGTATAGCTTAGTAACAGACACCAATATGTAGCCATCAATGATATAACCTCTCCCACTTACCACAGGGGTGCCACAGAGCAGCATCCTAGGACCCTCCTGTTTCTTATATACATCAATGATCTCTCTAATGTCTCTAACATACTTAAACCTATATTGTTGGCTGATGATACTACTCATCTACTCTGACCTCAACCCATTCCTGTTAAATAATGTTGTAAACAATTAATAAAAAAAAGTCTACTTGTGGATGTCAACCAACAAACTCACACTAAACATAGAAAAGATCTACTATATCTTATTTGGAAACAAAACAACAAATGCAATTCAGCTTCAGATAGCTAATGTAAACATTAACAATAAAAATGATGGAAAGTTCCTTGGCCTATTCCTAGACAAGAGACTCACCTTCCGCACCCATATACAACACATAACTAAAAAGGTTTCTATAACAGTTGGTATACTCTCTAAGATCAGATATTATGTACCCTACTCTGCTCTCCTCTCACTCTATTATGCACTTATCTATCCCTATCATTCTTATGGTATTTGTGCTTGAGGTTCAACCTCTGCAAACTACCTCAAGCCCATCATCATCCAGTAAAAATCTGCTATCAGGACAATAACTAACTCTACCTTCAGACAACACACAGCTCCCTTGTTCAAATCCTTAAACATGCTAAACATAAATTCACTCCATACATTCTCCTGTGTAAATTACGTTTATAAAACCCTTTTTCTAAGTACAAACCCTGTTCTGAAACTCTTCCTGGACAGATGTAATAGAACACATGGCCACCCCACCAGACATAAATATCTCTTTGATATCCCCAGAGTCAAACTTAATCTATGTAAACACTCTATGTAAATAAAGGGACCTAGTCTATGGAACTCACTCCCTAATGATTTGAAAAGCTGTCCAACTTCTGCCATATTCAAAAATAAAACCAAAAAGTACCTAATTTCATCTTCATAGTTTTCTACCATGGGCTTTATCTTCACACTGTACTCAATCCCCCAATATTTGTACCTAAGCCATATTACTTTAACATTGTAATCTTAGATATCATCTGATATCATGGTTGTTGTATTCAGTGCATATACTACTGCATTATTCCTTGAAACTTTTCCTCGAAATGATCTTCATATTGTGCTTCAGTGAACCAATATATAACCCTGAAATGCTATCCTCATGTACCTAGTAATCCTTGTTTCTTTATTGTGTATTGTTATTATTGTGTATCATTCTGATCTGCTTTTGTGTCAAAATTTCTTCAAATTACCTGCAAACACTTTTGCTGATTTTACTGTAATTATTCTACTTAAAATTATCTGTACCTGTAAAGAAAAGCTGTAAAATACCTGCTAACATTTTTTATCAATTTTACTGTTAATTTATAAAAAAAAATCTGTTTAAGGACTTACCCGAAACGCTATGCGTGCTAGTGGCTTTACAAGAATGTTATTTATTTTATTTATTTATTTATTTATGCATATACAAGAATGTACATAAGGAATGTGAGGATACAAATATGGTAATTACAGTCTTGTAAAGCCACTAGCACGCGCAGCGTTTCGGGCAGGTCCTTAATCTAAGAAAATTTTAAGGAAGAAAATACTTGCAAAATTTATAGACAAAAAAATGATAACAGATTACATGAAATGAAAAAAAAAAAGAAGATGAGAGAAAATTGTAGGTACAGTATATTAAAGCACATAGGTAGCTAAGATTGATTGCAATGACAGCTTAAAATGGTAGTTGACAACAAATTGGTAGGCACAATACAGCAGAAACAATATAAGATTGATTGCAATGACAGCTTGAATGGTAGTTGACAAAAATTGGTAGTCACAATACAGCATATGGCTAGCACATAAAAGAAGACAGCAATGAACACAATGATAAGGTTGTTTGATATTACATAAAAATTAGGAGATTGGGTAACACTAGGTACAGAGCAAATTTAAAGCTCAGTGTAGGAAACTAAGAAGATGAAGTTAGGTACTTTTTGGTTTTGCTTTTAAATAAGGCAAAAGTTTTACAGTTTTTCAATTCACTAGGGAGTGAGTTCCATAGACTAGGTCCCTTAATTTGCATAGAGTGTTTACACAGATTAAGTTTGACCCTGGGGATATCAAAGAGATATATATTTCTGGTGTGGTGATAATGAGTCCTATTACATCTGTTCTGGGAGAGTTTCAGAGCATGGTTTGCATTTATAACAGGGTTTTGTAAATGTAGTTGACACAAGAGAATGTGTGGAGGGAGTTAATATTTAGCAAGTTTAGGGATTTAAACAAGGGAGCTGAGTGTTGTCTGAAAGCTGAGTTAGTTATTATTCTGATAGCAGATTTTTGCTGTGTGATGATGGGCTTAAGGTGGTTTGCAGTGGTAGACCCCCATGCACAGATACCATAATTAAGATAGGGGTAGATTAGTGCATAATATATTGAGAGGAGAGCAGAGTTAGGAACATAATATCTGATTTTGGAGAGTATACCAACTGTCTTAGAGACTTTCTTAGTTATGTGTTGAATGTGGGTGCTGAAGTTGAGTCTCTTGTCTAGGAAGAGGCCAAGAAACTTGCCATCATTTTTATTACTGATGTTAATGTTGTCTATCTGTAGCTGAATTGCATTTGATGATTTGCTTCCAAATAAGATGTAGTAAGTCTTTTCGATGTTTAATGTTAGTTTGTTCGTTGACATCCATAAGTGGACTTTTTTTAATTCATTATTCACAACATTATTTAGTGTATGTGGGTTGAGGTTTGAGTAGATAAGGGTAGTATCGTCAGCAAACAATATAGGTTTGAGAATATTAGAGACATTAGGCAGATCGTTTATATATATAAGAAATAGAAGAGGTCCTAAGATGCTGCCCTGTGGCACTCCAACGGTAATTGGTAGAGTGGAAGAAGTTGTATCATTGATGGTTACATATTGGTGTCTGTCACTAAGATAGTATCGGATGTAGTCAAGGGCAAGGCCTCGGATTCCATAATGCTGGAGTTTAAGTAAGAGGTAGTTGTGATTAACAGTATCAAAGGCTTTTCTTAGGTCAATGAAGAGTCCAATCGGAAACTCATTTTTGTCAAGGGCTGAGTAGATAATGTCAAGGAGACTAATGATTGCATCATTGGTGCTCTTTTGGGACCGGAAGCCAAACTGGCAGGGGCTGAGTATGTCGAATTTTACGAGGTAGGAATAGAGCTGTTTGTAAATAATTTTTTCAAATATTTTTGATAGAATGGGTAATTTGATATTGGTCTATAATTGTTTATGTCCGCTGGATTGCCTCCTTTATGGACTGGCGTTACTCTTGCTTTTTTGAGGATATCAGGGAAGGTGTGATACTCTATAGATTTGTTGAACAGTAGTGCTATGGGTGGAGCAAGGGCATGGGAGGCTCTCTTGTACACAATGGACGGAATTTCACTGGTGTTCCCTGCCTTGGTTTTTAGAGAATGTATGATGGACACAACATCTGCCGGGCTGATTGGTGAAAGGAGAAGAGAGTTTGGATAGCTGCCTGAGAGATATGTGTTAATATGTGTCTGAGTCTGTGGGATTTTACTGGCAAGATTAGCACCAACCGATGAAAAGAAACTATTAAATTCATTTGCCATTTCTAAATCAGTTGACGGTATATCCCCATCCTTGTAGAGTTTTATTTGGTTATGTGAGTGTTGTTTAGTTCCTAGGATACTAGAGATAGTTTTCCAAGTGCTTTTCATGTTGCCTTTTGCTTCATTGAATCTATTCACATAATATGCAAGTTTTGCCTTTCTTATGATACTGGTAAGCATTGATGAGTACCTTTTAGCTACTTCCTTTGAAATTAGGCCAATCCTAACTTTCTTTTCATATTCATGTTTCTTGTTGATTGAGTTGAGAATGCCACTTGTGAGCCATGGATTGTTTAATCTTTTGTCAGTTACTTGCTTGGTAAGAAGGGGACAATGAAGGTTGTAGAGGCTTAGAGTTTTGGAGAGGAAGAGGTTAGCTAATGAATTTATATCATGGGTATTATTGAATTCAGAATCCCAGTTAATATTGTAAAGTGCCTCTGTAAGATTGTCTAAAGCTGATTCACTGTGTAGCCTAAATGAAAGTTTCTTGCTTTTTGGTGGTGTTATGTCCATGTTCGCTATGAGAAAGGTAGGATAGTGGTCAGTTGTTCTGTCGTAGATTATACCAGATACAAGGGGAGCTGTTATGTTTGTCCATATGTGGTCCAAGGTAGTGGCTGATGTTTGAGTGACTCGGGTAGGTTTGGTGATTGTGGGGATTAGCATACAGGAGTTCATGCTGTTAAGGAAATAGTCAACTTGAGAGCAATTTTGTTGACCCAGGTCAATATTAAAATCTCCTCCCAGAATGATGTGGTTTTTGTTGAGATTGTTGTTTATAATAAGATTCCTTAGGTTGTATGAGAAAGAAGCTATGTTAGTATTGGGAAATCTATAGATGGCTCCAATAGTCAAAGAGGATTTAAGGGATTTAATTGTAAACTGAGCAAAAGTATATTCACAGTAGTCATCTCTGTCACTAATAACACTGTTGCAGATAAATGTATCTCGGTAATATATAGCTGTGCCACCACCTTTTTTATTAGGCCTACAGTTATGAATGGCTTTATAACCAGCTAAGTTGTAGAGTTGGGTATAGTCTTTATTTAGCCAAGTTTCTGTTAAAATAATGAACGATAGGTTAGTACCTAGTGCTGTGAGTAGTGCATTTAAATCGTCAAAATGTTTACCAAGTGATCTAACATTTTGGTTATAAACTGATAGATAGGTGCTATTTTGGAGTGGCTTTACAAGAATGTAAATACTGTACTATCCAATGTATTCTCACAAACCCAATGTACCTTCTTGTATATATATAAATAAATAAATAAATAAATAAATAAATAATGCTTTCAATACCTCTATATCTCTAAGGGATTCCAGTTATCTCGGCAGGTATGGAACTTTTGACATAACATGAGACCCCTTCCTAGTTCCTCCATCAGCATATAAGTGAAATCCTCTATAGCCATTTAGATATGAATAAATAAATAAATAACTAAATAAATAAATAATTTAATAGTGAACACGTACACATATGCGAAACGTCCAAAGCTGGTGTCCGAAGTGGTAAAAATACTAGTGTGCGATGTTGTCAATGTACGGAGTGTCTAAACTTATTTTATTTTATTTATTATTTTATTTATGCATATACAAGAATGTACATAAGGAATGTGAGGATACAAATATGGTAATTACAGTCTTGTAAAGCCACTAGCACGCGCAGCATTTCGGGCAGGTCCTTAATCTAAGAAAATTTTAAGGAGGTAAATACTTGCAAAATTTATAGACAAAAAAATGTTAACAGATTACATGGAATGAAAAAAAAGAAGATGAGAGAAAATTATAGGTACAGTATATTAAAGCACATAGGTAGCTATGATTGATTGCAATGACAGCTTAAAATGGTAGTTGACAACAAATTGGTAGGCACAATACAGCAGAAACAATATAAGATTGATTGCAATGACAGCTTGAATGGTAGTTGACAAAAATTGATAGTCACAATACAGCATATGGCTAGCACATAAAAGAAGACAGCAATGAGCACAATGATAAGGTTGTTTGATATTACATAAAAATTAGGAGATTGGGTAACACTAGGTACAGAGCAAATTTAAAGCTCAGTGTAGGAAACTAAATAGATGAAGTTAGGTACTTTTTGGTTTTGCTTTTAAATAAGGCAAAAGTTTTATAGTTTTTCAATTCACTAGGGAGTGAGTTCCATAGACTAGGTCCCTTAATTTGCATAGAGTGTTTACACAGATTAAGTTTGACCCTGGGGATATCAAAGAGATATTTATTTCTGGTGTGGTGATAATGGGTCCTATTACATCTGTCCAGGGAGAGTTTCAGAGCATGGTTTGCATTTAAGAACAGGGTCTTGTAAATGTAGTTGACACAAGAGAATGTGTGGAGGGAGTTAATATTTAGCAAGTTTAGGGATTTAAACAAGGGAGCTGAGTGTTGTCTGAAAGCAGAGTTAGTTATTATTCTGATTCTGATAAACTGATATTCTGATAAACTGCCACTTTTATACAACTACATATAACTTCGGTTTTACTTAAAAAATATTTGTCTGGTAAAGGTTTTATATAATGCTCCCATTTCTGTCTTTCTTCTGACTAATAAATAATTTAAGTTATCAAGATGTTTTCAACCATATTTTTTTCGGCCTGTTCCATTATTGGTGAAACGCGATACTTGGGTTGACCCAACTGATACTTGGGTCAGTTCCACTATGGTTCGGATCACATCCACTATGGAAGAGCTGTTTCCTTCAAAAAGCATAATCGTGTAGCATTATGTTTAAATAAATAATTCCAAGTACATTCTTTGATTCAAAAACATGATAATAAATATAAGTGTTAATTTTAAATGACTAGATATAAACATAAATAAGAGGTTGGAAAAATGATATGTGGAACCAGACCAAAACATTGGAATGCTTAGGTGATGAGAGTGTAAACAACCGCCGCCATTTTAGCAGTGTCACAGCCGTTGATGTCCAGCACGAGCATTAAGGGAAAACCTTGACACAAACTGTATCTATCATAAAGAAGAAGCACCACCATTGACCGCCAAGTGCTCACATCAAGTCTAACTCTAAGAAACAACACTCAAGCCTTGACGCTTCTCCCAACATCCGGGGGAGAAAACCTTCACACAAACTGCACCTGTCATAAAGAAGATGAAGACTCACCAGTGTCCACAGTGTCCGAAGGTATTCCCCAGTCCTTCACATGTGAAGACTCACATGTTAGTGCATTCAGGTGATAAACCTCATGAGTGTCCAGAGTGTGGGAAGAGATTCCGTACGCGTGGACATGTGAAGACTCACATGTTAGTGCATTCAAGGGACAAGCCTCACGAGTGTCCAGAGTGTGGTAAGAGATTCAGTCTGCATGGACATATGAAGATTCACAGGATGGTGCATGCGGATCAGAGACCTTTTCAATGTGCCGAGTGTGGCAAAAAATTTAGAGAACGTGGAACTATAATAAGGCACATGTTGGTGCATTCAGGTGAGAAACCTCATGCGTGTCCAGAGTGTAGGAAGAGATTCAGGCAGCGTGGAAATATTTTTTTTTTTTTTTTTTTTTTTGAGATATATACAAGAGTTGTTACATTCTTGTACAGCCACTAGTACGCGTAGCGTTTCGGGCAAGTCCTTAATCCTATGGTCCCTGGAATACGATCCCCTGCCGCGAAGAATCGTTTTTTCATCCAAGTACACATTTTACTGTTGCGTTAAACAGAGGCTACAGTTAAGGAATTGCGCCCAGTAAATCCTCCCCGGCCAGGATACGAACCCATGACATAGCGCTCGCGGAACGCCAGGCGAGTGTCTTACCACTACACCACGGAGACTGCACTACACCACGGAGACTCACCATATGAAGACTCACAGGATGGTGCATGCGGATCAGAGACCTTTTCAATGTGCCGAGTGTGGCAAAAAATTTAGAGAAAGTGGAACTATAATACAGCACATGTTAGTGCATTCAGGTGACAAACCTCACGATTGTCCAGAGTGTGGGAAGAGATTCAGTCGTCCTGGACATATGAAGAAGTAACGCCAGTCCATAAAGGAGGCAATCCGGCGGACATAAACAATTATAGACCAATATCAAATCTACCCATTCTATCAAAAATATTTGAAAAAATTATTTACAAACAGCTCTATTCCTACCTCGTAAAATTCGACATACTCAGCCCCTGCCAGTTTGGCTTCCGGTCCCAAAAGAGTACCAATGATGCAATCATTAGTCTCCTTGACATTATCTACTCAGCCCTTGACAAAAATGAGTTTCCGATTGGACTCTTCATTGACCTAAGAAAAGCCTTTGATACTGTTAATCACAACTACCTCTTATTTAAACTCCAGCATTATGGAATCCGAGGCCTTGCCCTTGACTACATCCGATCCTATCTTAGTGACAGACACCAATATGTAACCATCAATGATACAACTTCTTCCACTCTACCAATTACCGTTGGAGTGCCACAGGGCAGCATCTTAGGACCTCTTCTATTTCTTATATATATAAACGATCTGCCTAATGTCTCTAATATTCTCAAACCTATATTGTTTGCTGACGATACTACCCTTATCTACTCAAACCTCAACCCACATACACTAAATAATGTTGTGAATAATGAATTAAAAAAAGTCCCCTTATGGATGTCAACGAACAAACTAACATTAAACATCGAAAAGACTTACTACATCTTATTTGGAAGCAAATCATCAAATGCAATTCAGCTACAGATAGACAACATTAACATCAGTAATAAAAATGATGGCAAGTTTCTTGGCCTATTCCTAGACAAGAGACTCAACTTCAGCACCCACATTCAACACATAACTAAGAAAGTCTCTAAGACAGTTGGTATACTCTCCAAAATCAGATATTATGTTCCTAACTCTGCTCTCCTCTCACTATATTATGCACTAATCTACCCCTATCTTAATTATGGTATCTGTGCATGGGGGTCTACCACTGCAAACCACCTTAAGCCCATCATCACACAGCAAAAATCTGCTATCAGAATAATAACTAACTCTGCTTTCAGACAACACTCAGCTCCCTTGTTTAAATCTCTAAACTTGCTAAATATTAACTCCCTCCACACATTCTCTTGTGTCAACTACATTTACAAAACCCTGTTCTTAAATGCAAACCATGCTCTGAAACTCTCCCTGGACAGATGTAATAGGACCCATTATCACCACACCAGAAATAAATATCTCTTTGATATCCCCAGGGTCAAACTTAATCTGTGTAAACACTCTATGCAAATTAAGGGACCTAGTCTATGGAACTCACTCCCTAGTGAATTGAAAAACTGTAAAACTTTTGCCTTATTTAAAAGCAAAACCAAAAAGTACCTAACTTCATCTATTTAGTTTCCTACACTGAGCTTTAAATTTGCTCTGTACCTAGTGGTACCCAATCTCCTAATTTTTATGTAATATCAAACAACCTTATCATTGTGTTCATTGCTGTCTTCTTTTATGTGCTAGCCATATGCTGTATTGTGACTACCAATTTTTGTCAACTACCATTCAAGCTGTCATTGCAATCAATCTTATATTGTTTCTGCTGTATTGTGCCTACCAATTTGTTGTCAACTACCATTTTAAGCTGTCATTGCAATCAATCATAGCTACCTATGTGCTTTAATATACTGTACCTATAATTTTCTCTCATCTTTTTTTTTTTCATTCCATGTAATCTGTTATCATTTTTTTGTCTATAAATTTTGCAAGTATTTACCTCCTTAAAATTTTCTTAGATTAAGGACCTGCCCGAAACGCTGCGCGTGCTAGTGGCTTTACAAGACTGTAATTACCATAATTGTATCCTCACATTCCTTATGTACATTCTTGTATATGCATAAATAAATAAATAAATAAATAAATAAAGAAGCACAAGATGATACATGCAGATAATAGGCTAAACACTTTGAGTGTGAAAGATAATTAAGAGAATGTTGAAGGATAATGAGGCACATAATGGTATATTATCTTACCTTTAATTTAAGTGTGCTATCACAATGCCAGTTGGATGTTCTTCAGAGGTTTTTATATTTTGCTTGAGAAATACACTTCACAATGAAAAGGTAAAGATATAAAGATATTTTATTATATTGTTCTTTTATGAAAGTTAGATGACCAAGCAAGAACTGGAGAAGCTGTCACTAGGAAAACTCAAAATTGCTTATAAGTATAGAAATATCTCTTTAATTTAGCAAAGGTAAAACAAAGCTTTAAATGTTTTTCTTCATATTTATGTAAATAATGTGCTTCCTTTTTTTGCTTCCTGTGGAAATTTATTTAAAATGTAATATACTCTGTAGCTAAGTTATGGACATTTTTGTTGTAATATTATTTAGCATTGGAGTTGGTGAAGAAGACAATCTGAGACGTACTTAAGGTGAGACCATTTGATTGGTAAGGAAATGTATATTAATCGAGGAATCTTCTCAGGAGATTCATATGCAAACTGATGTCCATTTTTTATTTTTTGTTTAGGCCTATGTATGAGTTCTATTCTTGATTATAAATATTTCACCGAAGAGCATATTGAAGGCTGATTGGCATTTATAGCTGTCAGTCAAGTTAATATGAAATTTAAATTTATATTACTCTAAAAATTTATCACTCTAAATTTACCAGAAATTTATTACTCTAGCCTAACTTTATCAGTTATGCTGTAATTGTCTGGGAATAATATTTTACCCGATTTACCTGAGGGCCACTAACCCGAGTGGCCTCGGTGAGAACAGGAAGTCGTCGGCTTGTTAAAGGTTCCCTTCCCCCTCCCAGTTTGCCTTCATGATTTTTTCCAGGTATATTTTGAAATTCAGCACAGTTTTGGCAGTTATGGGTTTTGTGGGTCGGCAGTTCCATTGATCAATAACCCTGTGGGTGAAAAAGCCTGATTCAAAGTTATATTAGTCTGATTGGCAATTATTTTATCCTGACTCAATTTATATAAAAAATTATATCAAAGAGATATTTATGCTTGTGGGTTGTGGGTTCTATTACGTCTATCAATGGAGAGTTTCAGATCAGGGTTAGCATTTAGGAACAAGGTTTTGTACTTGTAAATAGCATAAGAGAATGTGCAGAGCGAGTGTATATGTAGCATGTTCAGGGATTTAAACAGAGGTTGGGTGTTGTTTGAAGACAGTTTTATTGTTCTGATAGCAGATTTTTGTTGGGTGATGATGGGCTTGAGGTAGTTTGCAGTGGATGAATGAACCTCATGCATAGATACTGTATGTTGAGATACCACCCCTAATTTACAAAAAAAGCCTCTAGATTTTTAGCTCCAGCCATTGCATTGCTCTACAACAAATTATTTGAACTCTAGACCTTTCCTGATATTTTGAGAAAAAAAGCAAGAGTAACCTTAGTCCATAAAATCAGCAATCTCACTGAAGTCAACAATTATAGACCAATATAAATTCTGCCGATTTTGTCTAAATTATTTTAAAGTTAATTTACATGCAGCCTTACTCCTATTTATACTTAGTTCTTCCCATAATGGCTTCAGGCCCAAAAAAGGACCAATCTTGCCCAGTTAGTATGATTAATTTCATTTATGCAGCCCTTGGAAAACTTATTCATTTATTTGTTGACCTACACAAGACGTTTTGACATTATAAACACATTAACTTTCTTTAATTGAAACATTACAGAGTAAGAGGTCACTCCCTCCAATACCTATAATCTTACCTCAGTGACAGGCTCCAGTATGTCTCTGTGAATAATTCCAATTTTCCCACTCTACCCATTAACACAGGTGTCTCACCAGGCAGTATTCTTCACCCTCTCATCTTTTTCATCTCTTCCTCCCTTTCCAGCTCGTTGCCATCGTGAGGGGGCTTGGTTGGCGGATGCTAGAGTGTGATGCTCCATGGGACAGTGTCCTCTGTCCTTTTGAAGCCTAATGCTCCTGCTGCCTTCTTCACTAATTGTGCTGAATGCTTTTTCCTACTGAGTTTAATTTTTCCTTCCCAATTCTCCTTTTTAATTGCTATTTCCCAGCGACTTTTTGCTATTCTTGATCATTCTTTTAGATGTCGTCTTCTGTTTTGACACTGGGTGTTAGGTGAGGCACAGTCTCTCGCCCTTAAAACTGTGGTACCCGAAATTGTTGAGCAAAGGGACACTTTTATTGTCACTCTTTTCCTTCGTTGCTGAGCCCAATCTTGATGGACTGATGGTTCTTAAAGTGGTGATTGCAGGGCATATATCCACGATGCACCCTTAGGGGGGGGGGCCACATCCTATCGGGTGTCCTATCCTCTAATTGTGGCGCCATGGTGGGTATGGGGGCTTGTTTGTTGATGAAATGATTACCTGTTCATTTACATGCTGATATCTGACACTTATTTTTAACTTCTCAGATGTGGGGTGGGAGACCAGGGCCCCAAGTCGGACTGTGATGGAAAGCCGGGCTCTGTAGCCCCCTGCTACTTT
Organism: Procambarus clarkii; assembly: GCF_040958095.1. Classification (NCBI taxonomy): domain Eukaryota; kingdom Metazoa; phylum Arthropoda; class Malacostraca; order Decapoda; family Cambaridae; genus Procambarus; species Procambarus clarkii. The sequence continues at coordinate 13,467,635 of NC_091184.1, read as the reverse complement.
GGTCCCAGACCAAGCAGCTTCGGACTTTCCCTGCTTGATACCCGCTTGATGGTGTTTTGGGAGTTCTTCTAGTCCCCGAGGCCAGGCTTGACTTAAGAGTCTACCAGTCCCGACTATCTCTGCTCCCCTTCTACCTCTGTGGCAGGGTTGAGCCCCAAGCTCCCAATGATGACCACCTCATCACATGGAGTGGCTTCATCTCTCATTGTAACAACTGCGCCTTTTACCCCCTCTCTTACTGAGGGTGCTCGGTGCCGTCCTCTCCACAGTCACACTCGCACAATTCCTTCCGGTTCTAATACCTTCCAAGCTTTGTTTGGTCCTGCTACATGGACTAAGTATTTTAATCTCGGTCATGTTAATTCTACTCGTCCTAATGATTTATTCATCCATAAACACCTAGTTGATACCTGGTTGATGGGGTTCTGGGGGTTATTCTACTCCCCAAGCCCGGCCCGAGGCCAGGTTTGACTTGTGAGCGTTTGGTCCACTAGGCTGTTGCTTGCAGCAGCCCGCAGGCCCACATACCCACCGCAGCCCGGTTGGTCCGGCACTCGTTGGAGGAAACTACTTTGTTTCCTCTTGAAGATGTCCACGGTTGTTCCGGCAATATTTCTTATGCTCGCTGGGAGGATGTTGAACAACCATGGACCTCTGATGTTTATATAGTTCTCTCTAATTGTGCCTATGGCACCCCTGCTCTTCACTGGTTGTACAGTACTCTGCATTTCCTACCATATTGTTTACTCCAGTATGTTGTTATTTTACTGTGCAGATTTGGGACCTGGCCCTCCAGTATTTTCCCACTTGTATATTATTTGATATTTCTCCCATCGTCTTTCTAGTGAGTACATTCGGAGAGCTTTCAGACGAACCCAATAATTTAGATGCATTATCTCGTTTATGTATCCTGTATATGTTTTCTGTACTCCCTCTATTTCAGCAATCTCTCCTGCTCTAAATGGGGAAGTGAGTACTGAGCAGTACTCAAGATGGGACAGCACAAGTGATTTGAAGAGTACAACCATTGTGATGGGATCCCTGGTTTTGAAAGTTCTCGTAATCCATCCTATCATTTTCCTGGCTGCCGCAATATTTGCTTGGTTATGCTCCCTAAAATTTAGGTCATCAGACATCATTATTCCCAAATCCTTTACATGTTTCTTTCCTACTATGGGCAAATTTGATTGTGTTTTGTACCCTGTATTAAGTTTAAGGTTCTAATTTTTGCCATATCTGAGTACCTGTAATTTATCACTTTTAAACATCACGTTATTTTCTGTAGCCCAGTCGAAAACTTTATTAATATCTGCTTGTAGTTTTTCAATATCTTCAGCAGAGGTAATTTTCATGCTGATTTTTGTGTTATCTGGAAAGGATGATACAAAGCTGTGCCTTGTATTTGAGTCTATATCTGATATGAGAATAAGGAAAAGCAGTGGTGCAAGGACTATAGCTTGAGGTACTGCAGCTTTTAACTGGGCTTGGACTCGATTTTATATGGTTAACTGTTACTCTCTGTGTTCTGTTCGACAGAAAACTGAGTATCCAGCGTCCTACTTTACCAGTTATTCCCAGTGACCTCCTTTTGTGTGCTATCACTTCATGGTCACATTTATCGAATGCCTTTGCGAATCCGTGTATACTGCATCTGAACTCTGTTTTTCTTCTAATGCCTCAGTGATTTTGTCGTAATGGTCAAGTAGCTGTGAGAGGCATGATCTTCCTGCTCTAAATCCATGTTGGCCTGGATTGTGGAGGTCATTGGTCTCCATGAAACTAGTGACCTGACTCCTGATCACTCTCTCAAATACAGTAATTTTATTATGTGGGACGTTAGTGCAACTGGTCTATAATTCTTTGCCAATGCTTTGCAACCTCCCTTGTGTGGAGGGGCTATGTCTGCTGCTTTAAGCGCATCTGGTATCTTCCCCGTGTCCAAGCTCTTCCTCCACACTATACTGAGTGCCTGTGCTACTGGCACTTTGAATTTCATTATAAATATTGAATTCCATGAGTCTGAACCCGGGGCTGAGTGCATGGGCATATTGTCAATTTCTCTTTCAAAACCTGCCACGCTCTTGTTGATATCAGTTATATTTACAGGGGTTTGTATATCACGCATAAAGAAGTTGTCCGGATCTTCCACTTTCATGCTGTGTATCAGGGTGCAAAACATGTCCTCATATTGCTTTTTTAAGATTTCACTAATTTCTATGTCATCCTCAGTGTATGAACCTTCACTAGTACGAATAGGTTCAACACTGGCAGTGGTTTTTGCTTTTGATTTAGCATATGCGAAGAAATATTTTGGGTTTTTCTTTATTTCTTGAATTGCTTTCTGTTTTAGTTGCCTTTCTTCAATCTGATATGAATACTTCAGTCTGTTCGATTTCTTCAATCTCCCTGTTTAAATTATTTCTTCTTTGTATGGAAAGTCGTGTCTGCTTCAGCATTTCTGTTAACTTTTTTCTTCTGTAATGTCGTCTGTGTTCTCTTTCTACATTGGACCTTGTGTAGGATTTTTATTACTTAAACATTTTCCCATTGAATGTTGTAAGTTCCCTGTTTATTTTCTCCGAGACTATCCTTTTATTATTAAAATTTAATTTATTGAATAGCCCTTCTCGCTTGTTGTTTCTCTTGGGCCTACTACCGTTATTAATGTTAGTTTCCACTTCAATGAGCAATGATATTGTTCGTGAATATGAGGTCCAGCGTGTTCTCATTCCTAATCGGTTCTGTAATCTGCTGACTGAGCGAGAATTTGTCACAGAATCTCAGTAGTTCTCTGACCTGTGATTGGTTATTTCCAGGTTGATTTCATGCTATAGTATTACTGTTTACTATTCTCCATTGTAAACTGGGTAGATTGAAGTCTCCAAGGAAGATAATATCTGGTACTGGGTTTGCTAGGTTACCAAGGCTATTTTCTATTTTGTGGATCTGCTCAGTGAATTCCTGAACTGTTGCATCTGGCAGTTTGTATATTAGAATAATAATTAGATTTATATTCTCTACCTTGATTCCAAGTACCTCTACCACCTCATTGGTCAAGTTCAGGAGCTCTGTGCATTCCAGCTCCTCTTTAATATACAGACCTACTCCTCCACTTGACCTAATTACTCCTACTCTAGTTGATTTGGTGGATACCTTTGTCACTTTTAACCCCACCCATACTGGTACACGTGTTGTTGCAGCTCCTTCTCGGGAAGCAGCTGTCCACTTAGCCTCGTTGTCCTGCATTGGGGAGACACCGGTTCGAATATCAAAAAATGCCTGGTTAAATAAATACCAGGATTGGCACAGTTATTCTCCCATACCATGTAGCGACTGGTGATAAGGAACTTAAAGACTACCATAATAAACATGTCCTTGAGGCCCAAGGCCATTCTATCCTCCTTATTAATATGTTACTCGCTCTCCCTCGTGGTCGTCGTGGCCAGTCTCTTTGTGTAATGAAAATCACTTTTGATAGGTCCTTTCCGTCTTCCGTAACTCTTGGTGCCAGATGCTGTATTCAGGAGTACATCTGCTCTTCTCGCCTCTTCCCTCTGTGGTGTCACCTTGTCATGGTGAGGGGCTCATGTACACCACCCTGGGACTAGTGAGGGTTGCCTTTGCCCCCTCTCCTGTCCCCTCTTTGTGTGTTGTACATGCAGATGGGCACCACATAGGGGGCTTGTGAGCCATCGGACTGCCCGCTGGAGGGGTAGCCCTGAGTGGATGGCTGGGTGTCCAGGCTGGGGCAATAGGGGGAGTGGGGTCTTTGCACCAGTGTGGGAGAATGAACTATGCAGTAGGACTCCTTGTTAAAAAGGGGGGGAGGCACCGCTGGGGACGATGCACCCTTCCTGCACTGGCCCGCGCTCAGCCTCCCTGGCTGCCCTGGTAGGTGGTATCCTTTGGTTCCAGGCCCCAAACTTTTAGAAAGACTGCTGCATGGATAATGAAACGACTTCTCTTTCCCAGGCTCATGGGGGGTGGGTGACCAGGCCCCTGAGTCGGACTGTGCTGGAAGACTGGGCTCTGTAGCCCCGCTACATTGGGCCCAGACTGGACTACTCCCCCACTCCCCTTCCTCTTTTGTGGTTGGGTTGAGCCCCAAGCCCCCTGTGGTGACTACCTCGTCCCCTAGTACGATTCCATCTCTCATTGTGACTACTGCACCTTATGACCCCCCCCTCTCTCTCTCTAGAGGGTTCTCACCACCGTCCCCGCCATGGCTGCTCTCGCATGCTTCCTTCCCATACCAATTCATACCATGCCTTGTTTGATCTTGCTACGTGGACTAAGTACTTTGACCTCCATCATTTAGATTCTACTCCTGACCATTTCTCCCTCCATAGGCACCTTGTTGATTCAGTAGATGCCTCTGTTACTTTTAACCCCACCCATCTCGGTACGCATGTTGTTGCTGCTTCTTCTTGGGATGCAGCTGTCCACTTGGCGCCTTTGTCCTACATTGAGGTGACCCCCCTGTTCGGGTCTCCAAGAATGCTCAGTTAAGTGCCAGTGTTGGCACTGTTCTCCTCCCACACCATGTTACAACCGGTATTAGGAACCTCAAGGACTGCCACGAGGATATTTAACATGTCCTCGAGGCTCAAGACCATTCTGTTCTCCAGGTTTACACGTTCATGACCCCCTCGTGGCAGTCGCCGTCTGTCCCTTCGGCTTGTGAAAATTACCTTTGATGGTTGGACACTTCCGCCCTCTGTTATTCTTGTTGGTGCCAGATGCTCCATTCAGGAGTACATACCCTCTTCTTGGCTTTGTAATAAATGCTGGAAGTTCGGACATGGTGCCCTCAAATGCTCCAGTATTCTCTCTCTCTCTGCCCTATGTGTGGGAACGAAGGTCACTTTAAGTCGGAGTGCACTTCTCCCCAGGCTCGCTGCCTCAATTATGGTGATGCCCACCCTACCTTCTCTCGCGCGTGTATCCATTACAAACATGAGGCAGCTGTCCTCAACTTGAAGCACTGGGAACGTTTGTCTTTTCCTGAGGGGAGGCGCCAAGTTCACCATCCCCCTTCTTCCCTTTTCGCTGGGGTTTCTTACGCTCACGTGTTGCGCTCTTCCTCTCCTCGTCCTTCCCACCTTCCTCAGTCTCACAACAGTTTCCAGGCCTTAGACCCAGATACGCCCACTGCCTGCTCCCCTGTTCCTTTACATTCTGTCCCAAAGGGTCCCCCCTCCTGGTTCTCTGTCTGGGATTCCCCTTCTTTCTACCCAGTCTGTCATGTCTCCTGAGTCTTCTTTCTCAACTCCCTTTGATCCTCCTTCCCATCCTTCTCCTCCGTCTCTTAGCTTTTCATGCCGCCTGTCTGTCTGGGCTGATGTCCTTCTCCTAGCGATCATCGTGTTGTTTGCTCTCGTTCTTCTTCTGTTGAGACGTTTGAGTCTGTTGCCCAGTACGTTGCTGCTGGAACACCTGCCTCTCTGAGTCAGAAGCAAAAGCCTGGCTTATCTCCTTTCTCCTCCCCGGCTGGTAAGAAAGCTTCACTTTCATCCTCACCCCCCTACCTCTGACTCTATCGCTCCACCTCTCTCATTTCGGTGGTCGAGCCCCCTGTTCCTGCTTTGGAGGTTTCTTTGGCCCCCGCTATGCTCTCAGTTCCTGCCCTTGCTGAGGTGTGCTCCCCGGTTTCTGCCCCTCCTGCTGTCCTTGACAGTCCCTCTCGGTTGCCTCCTCCTCTGGACCCTGCTCATCTGCCTCTGGTCTGTCCTCCCACTCCCTTCCCTCCATCTTTACTCAGTTTACCCATGCCCACTATCCCTGACTTCACTGACCCTGATCCTGCATTTCTTTGACATGCTGTGTTCCTTTTTAACCTTTGTTTCTTCATTGTTCTCTGTTCCTGTCCTTTCTCTTTTTGTCGATGTCTATTCTTCAATGGAATATTCATGGATATTAAGCCAATTTTCATGAATTCCAACTTTTGATTTCACAGTTTTCATTCCTTTGTGTCCATCTCCAGGAGCCGATGCTTGGTGCTCATCCTGGTCGCTTCCGTGATTATTCCTTGCTCTCCCCCTGCCCCCCCCCCTTCAGATTTTGCTGGGGCCAATAACTTTTCTGCTTTTGATTCGTTCTGATGTTCCCTTCATCCCTTACTTTTTCCATCACCTCTCCAATGTTCTGTTGCCCGTGTCTTTGTGTGTAAATGGTACACAGTTTGTTCCATTTATCTCCCCCCAAATGTGCCCCTTTCTCTTCCCGATCTTAAACACCTAGTGGACTCCTTGCCAGAGTCTGTGCTCCTGCTGGGTGATTTCAGTTGTCGACATACCCTCTTGGGTGATGTTCTGACAAACAGCCGGGGTCACCTTCTCGTACTGTTCGTCCTCTCTTCTTCCCTGTCTCTTCTGAATTCTGATGAGCCCACTCATTTGGACTCTCGGACTGCACCCTTTCCTGTCTTGATTTTTTCTTGCTCGTTGTCTCTTTATTTGAATTTCACATGGCAGGTTCTTGATGACTTCCATGGCAGTGACCATTTCCCCATCCTTGTTACTTTTTTCTTTTCACCCTCCCCTCTCCTTCCCTAGGTGGCAGTTTGCCGAGGCTGACTGGCATCAATTTACCCTCTGTGCTACTCTCTCCGACCTCTCCATTTTGCTTCTCCCTCGCGCCCTCCTCCTTTTTCATGACACCGTCTTCAATGCTGCCCTCCACTCTATTCCTCGCTCTACCTCTCAGGAAACATGGAAGTGCGTTCCCTGGTGGAATGTGGACTGTGCTTGGGCTGTCTGCTATAAGCGTGCAGCCTGGAAGAGACACCGCCGCCGGCAGATGGCTGATTCTTGTCTTTTGTTTCGAAAGGCGAGTTCAGTGATCCGTAGGACCATCTGTACAGGTAAACGTGAGTGTTGGAGGTCTTATGTTTCCACCATTACGTCCGAAAATACTCTGCCGTAGATCTGGAAGGGTATCCGCAAGATAGTGGGTAAGTTTGCTTCTGATGTCTCGCCGGTCCTCCACCTCCGTGATACTCTTGTGGTGGACCCGTTGCACGTTGCGACCAAACTGGGTTCCCACTTTTCGTCTGTTAGCTCTGGTTCTCATCTTCCTCAATCTTTCCTTCTTTGTAAGTCTGTTCTTGAATCTCGTCCTTTAGATTTCTGCACTCATCTCAGCCTTCCCCATAACGATCCCTTCTCTCTCTCTGAACTTAAGTCTGCCCGGTCCCTCTGTGGTTCTATGGCAGTGGGTTCCGATGGCATTCATTATGAGATGCTTCGCCATCTCCCTCTGTGCATGTCTCGGTATTTACTGAGTCTGTATAATCGGGTCTGAGAGTCGTCTTCAGTACCTGAGGACTGGCTCGATGCTGTTGTCCTCCCCGTCCTCCCTGTTATGTTTTCAGAGTCTCTCGGGACATTCCCTAAGGACTTCCACCCTATTGCCCTCATGAGTTGTCTGCAAACTCTTTTGAACGTATGGTTAATGTTTGTCTGATGTAGTTTTTAGAACACTCACCACATCTCCCCTTCTTAATTTGGTTTTCGCAAGTGCCGCAGCACAACAGATGTCCTGGCAAACTTGGAGGTCTATATTTGTACTGCTTTTGCTGCGAAGACCTCTGTTGTTGCCGTCTTCTTTGACCTGGAAAAGGCTTACGACACCACCTGGAGATATCATATTCTGTCACAACTTCATTCATCTTGCCTTCGTGGTAATCTCCCTCTCTTCCTCCAAAGCTTTATCTCTCATTGTTTCTTTCGAGTTAGGCTTAGTGCCACTCTCTCTGCCCCTTTTAGGCAATATGAGGGTGTACCCCAAGGTAGTGTTCTGAGTACTACTCTTTTTCTAGTTGCCCTCAAGGGTCTTTTTTCCTCCCTTCTGGCGCTTTCTTTACTCTCTATGTCGACGATGTTAACCTTTGCTGTCGGGATGATGATTCGCTTCTCCTTCAACGGTGGCTTCAACTTGCGATTGATGCCATGTCATCTTGGGCCACTGATCATGGCTTCAAGTTCTCTATGTCTAAGACTTGTGCTATGACTTTTACTCAGAAGCATGTCATTCTTTGTCCCTCTTTTGCTTTATGGTCATCCCCTTGTGTTCAGGGAGTCTACTAAGCTTTTGGGGTTAATTTTTGACACTCGTCTGTCTTGGTCGCCTCATATCTCTTACCTCCGAGTTGAATGCTCCAAGACCCTTACCATCCTTAAGGTTTTCTCCCATACTTCTTGGGGAGCTGATAGCCGCACACTCCTCTCTTTACATTCGTCTCTCGTCCTGTCTAAACTCGATTATGGTTGCCCTGCTTACTCGTCTCCGTCTACTCTTTGTCGTCTTGATGCTTTGCACCGTACTGGGTTGCGCCTCAGCTCTGGTGCCTTTCGTTCGACTACCACTCTCAACTTATACTGTATGTTGATATTGCCGTCCTATCTTTCCAGGATCGCCGTGATCGCTACTGTCTTTGATATCTTGCGCGGTCCTTCCAACATCCTTCCTCTCGCCTCTTGTCATGCTTTGACTTTTACCCCTCCTGTAGTTCCTCTTCTTCATCACCACCTCCCTTTTTTTCGTCTTCTCTTTATTTAGATTTCACGTGGTGGGTTCTTCGTGACCTCCATAACAGTGACCATTTCCCCATCCTTGTCACCTTTTTCTCTTTTCACCCTTCTCTCTCCTTCCCTAGGTGGCAGTTTGCCAAGGCTGACTGGAATCTATTCACCCTACATGCTACTCTTTCTGACCTCTCCTATCTGCCTCACCGTCGAGCCCTACTCCTTTTTCATCACACCATATTAAACGCTGCCGTCCACTCTATTCCTTGCTCTACCTCCAGGGGCATGCGGAAGTGTGTTCCCAGGTGGAATGCTGGGTGTTTCGACTATCCTCTGTAAGAGTGCAGCCTGGAAGAAAGACAGATGCAGACAGACAGCTGTTTTCTTTTGTTTTATAAGGTGACTGCGGTCGTACGGTTAAACTTGAGAGTTGGAAATCTTTTGTCTCCACCATTACGTCTGATATTCCTCTGCCCCAGATCTGGAAGAAAACCCGTAAGATTGCGGGTAAGTTTGTTCCAGATGTCTCACCAGTCCTTCACTTCCATGATTCTATTGTGGCAGATCCTGTGTCAGTCGCCACCGAACTGTGTTCCCCTTTTTCGACAGGTGGCTCCAGTTCTAGTCTTCCTTCATCTTTCCTTATTCGTAAGCACCTTCATGAATCTTGTCCTATAGATTTTCGCATGCATCTCCAGCTTCTCTATAATGATCTCTCTCTCCGAACACCAGTCTGCCCTGACTCTCTGCGGTTCTATGGCAACGGGCTCAGAAAGCGAAACATCTCCTAATGAATGTCACCTCTCTCAATGCATGGTTTCAGTATATACTGAATCTGTTTAACCTTATCTGGCAGTCATCATTTGTCCCTGAGAACTGGCTTCAGGTGGTGGTTTTTCCTATTCAAAAACCAGGGTCTCTAGGGATAGCTGCTAAGGACATCTGCCCCATTGCCCTCACGAGTTGCATGTGCAAACTCTTTGAACGTATGTTCAATGTCCTTATGATGTTGTTCTTAGAACACTATCGCCACCACTTACCTTCTCAATTTGGCTTTTACAAGTGTCATGACTGATGTCTTGGTGAACATGGTCTATATATGTACTGCTTTTGCTGCAAAGACCTCTGTTGTTGCTGTCTTTTTTTTGACATGGAAAAGGCATATGACACCACCTGGAGATACCATATTTTGTCCCAACTCCATTCGTGGTAATCTCTTCCTCTTCCTACGAAGCTTCCGCTCTAATCGTTCCTTTAGTGATGGTTTGTACCATTCTGCCTCTTTACGGCAATATGAAGGTGTACCTCACAGTAATGTTCTGAGCACTTACTAATTTTCCTGGTTGCCCTCAGTGGTCTTCTTTACTCCCTTCCCTCTGGAATCTCATCAGCTCTCTATGTTGACAATCTTACCCATTGCTATCAAGGTGATGACTTGCCTTTCCTTCAACGGCGACTTCAACTTGCGATTGATGCCGTGTCATCCTGGGACACCAATCATGGCATCAAGTTCTCTACAACTAAAACTTTTGCGATGACTTTTACTCGGAAGTAGGTCGTTCTTCATCCCCCTTTGTCGCTTTATGGTAATCCCCTTTTGTGCAAAGATTTTGCTAAACTTATGGAGTTAATCTTTGAAACTCGTTTGTTTTGGTCTCTCCATATCTCTAACCTCTGAGTTGGATGCTCTAAGGTCCTTAACTTACTTAAGGTAAGTTATACTTCCTGGGGAGCTGATACGAGCACGCTCCACCTTCGTGCTGTCTAAACTCAAGTATGGTTGTCTTGCTTACTCGTCTGCCTCTCCTTCTACTCTATGCTGTCTTGATGCTCTGCATCATAATGGGTTATGCCTCAGCTCTGGTGCCTTGCGTTTGACTCTTACCCTAAGCCGGTATGATGAAACAGGCATACTGTATCTACAGGATCGCCATGATCGCTACTGTCTTTGCTACATTGCACAGTCCCTACAACACCCTCCTCACTCTCGCTTATGTCGTACTTTTACTTGCACACTTTTCTTCACACTTCCGCTCCATTTCCGTCTTCACAGATGGGGTCAAAGTCTGCAGATGGTGTAGCCTACTCTGTTGTTTTTCCTCACCACACCTATGTGTCGCCTGCCTCCAGAGACTAGCATCTCCACAGCAGAACTTTGTGCTATTTTGTATGCTCTTTGTCAACAGCTTTCTTGCTGTCAATTTTCCTTTATTGTTGTAGTTGACTCTCACAGTGCCCTCATGGCTCTGGAGCCCTTTAATCCAGTTCATGCGGTTGTAGTCGAAATTCAACATTGGCTGTTTCTTATCTCCAAAAGATTTAAGACAGTGGAATTTTGCCAGTTTCCCAACCATATTTGTGTGTCCTTAAATGAGCATGTGGACTCTGTCACTAAGGAGGCTATCTGCACTTGCCCCATCTCCCTTAAAGGTGTTCCTTTATTCTGACTTCTACCCAGTTATTCATTCCTCCATCCTTACCCATTGGCAGGATTGTTGGTCTTCTGTTACTCATGACAAACTTCATACTCTTGAAGGTAGTGTGTCCCCATGGCCCTCCTCCCATCACCATAAGAGGTGGTGAGAAATGGCTCTGATGAGATTACGTATTAGCCATAAATGTTTAATTCATAGGCACTTAATGGAGCGCCGCCCTGCTCTTTATTTTCCAAACTGCATTGTCCCTCTTACTGTCGTGCATATCCTTGTTGAATGTCCTGACATCCAGGAGGTATGTGTGTCTTGTTTCCTGACTGTCCCTCGTGGTCACTTGTTCCTCGATAGAATCCTTGAGGAATCAGATACCTTTGATATTGTCTGCCTTATGCACTTTTGTTCTCGAATTGGCATCCTTAGTGATATTTACCGTTTTTTTTATATCCCACACAGTTGATGGTGCTTCGTAGCCTTCCGGGCTTGGTGCCCTCTTTTGATCATTACTTGCCTACTCTTTCTCATCTACATTAATGACATTCCGAATGCCTCTCAATACCTCAAGCCAGTTTTATTTGCTGTTTACACAACCCTCATTTTCTCCAATCTTAAGAATTGGCAATATCCAGATTGGTAATAAAGTATATAGTATATTCCATGATGTTCTCATTGATAAAAAGCTGAATTTTCAGTGCCACATACAAAATGTAGCTAAAAAAATATTTTAAAATCACTTGGCATTCTTTTCTAAATCAGATATTATGTACGTCACCCTCTACTTTGGTTAAACTTTATTGGCCTCTCGTCTTTCCTTATCACAATTTTGGAATCATTGCCTGGGGTTCTCCTTAAATTATCTATGATCTCTAATTACTCAAGACAAATCAACAATTAGAACAATAACAAACTGAAGCCACAGACAACATTCTGCCCTCCCCCCTTTCTTAAATCTAAATCATTGAATATTTTAGATATTAAGTCTAAGTCACTTCACACCCTATCAAGTGCACTATATATATATATATATATAATATGAAACACTGAATTGCAATGCTAAACCTGTTCTTAAATACATGGTAGGGGGCTGTAACAGAATCTTTGAAATCCACACTAGAAACAAATATTTATTTGATATTCCAAGAGTGCGACTTAGCCAAAGTGGAAATATTCCACAAATCAAGAGCCCCAAAATGTAAAATGTTCTTCCCAATAACATCAAAGACTGTCCGTCTCTCAACCAGTTTAAGAGAGAAACTAAGTACTACCTAATAAATGCCATGTAACCTACCTTACCTACTGATTGTCAACCTATGTCTTGCTATTATTAAACAATAATGAATAATGACTGAACTTGTAATACTGCTATATGCCAAGTAAACAAAAAAAGTTACCATGTTTATTTAGTTAAAATTACCATCGGCTGTTCTGTTGCAGTTTTGCTGTTCCGTTCAACATGTAATTATTGTCATTCTTTTTATTTTTTCTACTTTTGTTCAACTTTTGCTTTTCATCTCAATTATTTTTAGCAATTAATTTTAAGTGTTTATCCACAGCATGTCTGAAACACTGTGCATATTAGTGGCTTTAGGCATAGTATATTCTTGCTTTATCTAGACATCCAATATTGTGCTTGTAACCCATTTTCTATGTACGTTTCTCAAAAAACATTATCATCTTTAGCATTATCATTATGTTAAACAGGAATAGCTTAGGGAATAGTATAGTGAAAGGATAGAAGAGTGGGGAATATAATATGTGATTTTTGAGAATATACCAACAGTTTGAGACTTTGCCTGTGTACTGTATGTGAGTGTTCAAATTTAGTCTCTTGTTTATGTATAGGCCAAGGAACTTTTTCATCATTTTAATGGTAATGTTGACATTATCTATTTGAAGGTGAATTTCATTTGATAATTTACTTCCAAATACAATGTAATAGGTCTTCTCTATATTAGTTTGTTGGTTGACATCCAACCACATCCAGAGTGTTTCAACTTGTTGTTTACAATATTACTTATTGTGTGATGCATTGGAGTTTGAATAGATGAAGGCAGTATCGCCAGCAAATAGTATTGGTTTAAGGATGTTAGAGATATTTGGTAAATCATTGATGTATATAAGCAATAGGAGAGGTTCTAAGATGCTGCCCTGTGGCACTCCTACGGTTACAGTAGAGATGTGGGGGGGCGGGTTATGTCATTAATGGCTACATATTGGTGTCTATCATTAAGATATGATAGAATATAGTTATCAGGAAGGCCTCAGATTCCGTAATGATTAAGTTTAAGTAAAAGGTAAGTATGGCTTACAGTATCAAAGCCTGACTGTCAATTATATTAACCTGAATCTGGCAGTTATATTATCCTGAGACTGGCAATTATAAAACTCATATATATATATATATATATATATATATATATATATATATATATATATATATATAATAGCATAAATATGTTAATTACATTATCTTGAATCGGGCAGTTTTATATTTATATGGATCTAGCAATTCGATATATGTATATATGAATCTGGCAATTATATATATATATATATAAGTAGCAAGCAATTCTATATATATAAGTAGCAAGCAATTCTATATATATATATATATATATATATATATATATATATATATATATATATATATATATACAGTACTGTATATGAATCTGGCAATAATATTAGCCTGATTCTGATATTTGTATTATCTTATATCTGGTATTTTATAAACCAAAACTTTGCATATATGTGAGTGACTCCAGAATTTGTATTATAATGCGAAGTATTTCATCGAAGGCTTAATTACTAATATTTATTTCATTTGTTTACAGATGCCTTAATCTGACAATTTATTAATATAAAAGGATGTCTGCTTTTAAATTAGTGATTTAAAAAATTTGATGTAAAGTCCTTAGTTTGAATATTGTTTAATTGATAAGTATATTTATGATCATTATTGCCTGTATTATGAGGTGTAGGAGTAACCTATATGGTTTTGATTGGTCGTTTAATTTCTTGTCTTGATGGATGTGAATGATGTTTAATTATTATTTATTTAGGCTCTATTATTAGTTCAGATTATTTATAGATAGAATAATGTGCAATAGATGGCTCTTAAAACCTGTTAATTATTATATTATTATTACTTGACAATTGTCTCAACATTCCAATTTACTGTCCTCTTACTATAAGTGTTGTTTTAATTAGCACATAAATGATCTTCACGTAATATGGTTTATTTACCCCCATGACAATGCTTCAGTATTTGTAAAGTTATAATTCCCGGTTATTAAGGTAATTAGAGAAATAACAAACCCTGAATGTATGAACGTCAAAGCATTTTGTTATGTGCAAAATATTCTTGTTTTGCAAGAACACTGGCTTACATCTTATGAATATCAGAACCACTTCAAATTTATTGATAGTTCTTTTTCCACTGCCAGTATACCTTGAGGTTACCTTGAGGTGCTTCCGGGGCTTAGTGTCCCCGCGGCCCGGTCGTCGACCAGGCCTCCTGGTTGCCGGACTGATCAACCAGGCTCTTAGACGCGGCTGCTTGCAGCCTGACGTATGAGTCACAGCCTGGTTGATCAGGTATCCTTTGGAGGTGCTTATCCAGTTCTCTCTTGAACACTGTGAGGGGTCGGCCAGTTATGCCCCTTATGTGTAGTGGAAGCGTGTTGAACAGTCTCGGACCTCTGATGTTGATAGAGTTCTCTCTCAGAGTACCTGTTGCACCTCTGCTTTTCAACGGGGGTATTCTGCACATCCTGCCATGCCTCCTGGTCTCATGTGATGTTATTTCTGTGTGCAGGTTTGGGACCAGCCCCTCAATTATTTTCCACGTGTAAATTATTATGTATCTCTCCTGCCTGCGCTCAAGGGAGTACAGATATAGGCTCTTTAGTCGGTCCCAGTAATTTAGATGTTTTACTGAGTGGATTCCAGCAGTAAAGGATCTCTGCACGCTCTCCAGGTCAGCAATTTCTCCAGCTTTGAAAGGGGCTGTCATTGTGCAGCAGTACTCCACTCTAGAGAGCACAAGCGTTTTGAAAAGTATCATCATCGGTATAGCATCTCTAGTGTGGAAAGTTCTTGTTATCCAACCTGTCATTTTTCTTGCAGTTGTGACGGCTACTTTATTGTGTTCTTTAAAGGTAAGGTCTTCCGACATGAGTACACCCAGATCCTTTACATTGCCTTTTCGTTCTATGTTATGATTTGCCTGAGTTTTGTACGTGGTTTCTGTTTTTATATTTTCAATTTTTCCGTAGCGCATGAGCTGGAACTTATCCTCGTTAAACACCATATTATTTTCTGTAGCCCATAGAAAGACCTGATCTACATCTGATTGGAGGTTTGCCGTGTCCTCTATGTTGCCAACTCTCATGAAAATCCTAGTGTCATCTGCAAAGGATGATACAGTGCTATAGGTTGTGTTCTGGTCTATGTCCGATATGAGGATGAGAAAAAGTACTGGAGCAAGCACAGTACCCTGGGGGACTGAGCTCTTCACAGTTGATGGGCTGGATTTTATTTTGTTGACTATTACACATTGGGTTCTGTTAGTCAGGAAATTGTAGATCCATCTGCCTATTTTCCCGGTAATTCCTTTTGAACGCATTTTATGTGCAATAACACCATGGTCACATTTATCAAAGGCTTTTGCGAAATCTCTGTAAATTACATCAGCATTTTGTTTGTCTTCCATAGCATCTAATGCCATATCATAGTGGTCCAGCAACTGCGACAGGCAAGAGCGCCCTGTTCTGAAACCATGTTGTCCGGGGTTATGGAGATGCTGTGATTCCATGTATTTTGTGATCTTACTTCTTAGCACTCTCTCAAAAATTTTTATGATGTGCGATGTTAGTGCTATCGGTCTGTAATTTTTTGCCTCTGCCTTATTTTCTCCTTTATGGAGTGGTGCTATCTCTGCTGTTTTTAGTATGTCAGGGATAACGCCAGTATCTAGGCTTTGTCACCACAGAATGTGAAGGGCCTGCGATAATGGTTTTTTACAGTTCTTGATGAATATGGAGTTCCAAGAATCCGGGCCTGGTGCAGAGTGCATAGGCATACTGTTTATGGCTTCTTCAAAATCTAGTGGGGATAGGGTGACATCTGATATATTATTTGATGTTGGTATCATATCCATGAAAAATTCATTTGGGTTATCAATCTTTAGTGCATTTAATGGCTCGCTGAAAACAGAGTCGTACTGCTTCCTCAGTAACTCGCTCATTTCTTTGTTGTCATCGGTGAAAGTTCCATCTCCCTTTCGCAGGGGCCCGATACTAGATGTGGTTTTTGATCTTGATTTTGCATAGGAGAAAAAATATTTCGGATTTCTCTCTATTTCACTGATGGCCATTTGCTCTCTTTGCCTCTCCTGGATTTTGTATGATTCTTGTAGCTTGAGTTCAATTGTTTCTATTTCTCTACCTAACCTTCTTCGCCGTTCTTGAGATAGGGTGCGACTCTCAAGTTGTTCCGCGATTCGTTTTCTTCGCCTATATAGGGAACGACGTTCCCGTTCCAATCTGCATCTCTTTCTCTTTTTTCTTAGGGGTATGCGGTTTGAACATGTTTCTAGTGCTACTGAGCTTATTTTTTCTAGGCACTGGTTCAGGTTTGCATTTTCTAGCTGTTCTTCCCAGTTTATTTCTGTGAAGTCTTGGTTTATTTGCTCCCAGTTTATCTGTTTATTATTGAAGTTGAATTTGCTGAAATCTCCTCCACCGGGAATCTGGACTGGTTTTGAAGGTCCATTCCCCATGGTTGTCAGAACTTCAATTAAGTTGTGATCTGAGTAACAGGTATTTGTAATCATTATGTTCCCGATCAACTCATCATTATTAGTGAAAATGAGGTCCAGCGTGTTCTCCTTCCTAGTTGGTTCTACTATTTGCTGGTTTAAGGCAAACTTATCGCACATCCGTAGCAGGTCATTTGCATGTGCCTGTTTATTTAGGATACTTCCTGGTATTCTTTCTGATATTACGGTATTAGCCTGGTGCTTCCATTTCAGGTGCCGTAGGTTGAAGTCCTAACTTTTTCAGTGTTAAGAGTAGTTAACGGATGGAATGCATTAGGCAGTGATGTGGTGGAGGCTGACTCCATACACAGTTTCAAATGTAGATATGATAGAGCCCAGTAGGCTCAGAAAGTTGTACACCAGTTGATTGACAGTTGAGAGGCGGGACCAAAGAGCCAGAGCTCAACCCCTGCAAGCACACACACACACACACACACAGGGGGCTGGTGGCTGAGTGAACAGCATGCTGGACGCGTAATCCTGTGGTCCCACGTTCGATTCCCGGCGCTGGCGAGAAACAATGGGCAAAGTTTCTTTCACCCTGATGCTCCTGTTACCTAACAGTAAATAGGTACCTGGGAGTTAGACAGCTGTTATGGGCTGCTTCCTGGGTGTGTGGGTGGGGTATTAGAAGTTAGTTACAGTTCATTGATTGACAGTTGAGAGGCGGGCCTAAAGAGCAGAGCTCAACCCCCGCAAGAACATCAAGGTGAATACCCACAAATCAGATCAAATCAAATCAAATATTTATTCAGGTAGAGTACATACATACAAGGTGAGATACACAACGTTGATGGATTTATAGATAGAGCTAGTACATACAATGTCTAAAGCCACTATTACGCAAAGCGTTTCGGGCAGGAAAACCAGTAAGACTAAAACTTAATACTAATTGAGATTAAAGTATAAATTGTGTTGAGAAAATAAGAAAAATATAAAAGGGGGAACATGGCAGAAAAATAGCAAATATAGAATTTGGTCAACAAACAGCATTGTTTAAAATAGTAGGCATGGGTTGACATTTAGGGGTGAGGTAGGTTACAGGGAGTTAATTAGGTAGTACTTAGTTTTTATCTTAAACTGGTTGGGAGAGGTACAGTCTTTAACATGGTTGGGAAGGTCATTCCACATTCTGGGTCCCTTGATTTGTAGAGCATTTCTAGTTTGATTAAGTCGTACTCTTGGAATATCAAATAGGTATTTGTTTCTGGTGTGGTGCTCATGGGTTCTGTTACAACCTTCAATGAAGCTTTTGAGGTCAGGATTGGCATTACAGTTCAGCGTTTTATATATGTGTAATACACAAGAGAGAATGTGCAGTGACTTAATATCTAACATATTCAGAGATTTGAGTAGGGGTACCGAGTGATGTCTGGGGCCAGAGTTGGATATTGTCCTAATAGCAGCTTTGTGTTGAGTAATTAGAGGACGTAAATGATTTTGGGTAGTAGAACCCCAAGCACAAATACCATAGTTGAGGTATGGATAGATGAGGGAGTAATAGAGAGTAACCAGGGCAGGGCGGGGTACATAATATCTGATCTTAGAAAGAATGCCCACAGTTTTTGAAACTTTTTTGATATATTTAGAATGTGTCCCTGGAAATTCAGCTTGTGGTCAATGAGAATGCCAAGGAATTTGCCATCTAATTTGTTACAAATTTTGAGTATTGTTTATTTTGAGATTTATTTGATTAAAGGATTTATTGCCAAACAGAATATAGAAAGTTTTGTCAATGTTAAGGGTGAGTTGGCAGTTAGCCAAAGATGGACTTTATTTAGCTCAGTATTTACTGTGGCATTTAGAGCAAGGGGGTCAGGACTGGAGTAAATGAAGGTTGTGTCGTCAGCAAATAGAATAGGTTTGAGGTGTTGGGAGACATTTGGAAGGTCATTAATGAAGATGAGAAAGAGGAGAGGGCCAAGTATGCTGCCCTGAGGAACACCAATGTTGATGGGTAGGGTGGGAGAAATTGAATTGTTCACAGAAACATACTGGAGCCTGTCAGTAAGGTAAGATTTGAGGTATTGTAGGGAGTGTCCTCTGACTCCATAATGATGTAATTTAAGAAGAAGGTTTTGGTGGTCGACAGTGTCAAAAGCCTTACGAAGGTCCACAAATAACCCAACGGGGAACTCATTTTTATCAAGAGCTGTATGAATCGAGTTAAGCATACTAATAAGTGCATCGTTAGTGCTTTTTTTGGGTCTGAAGCCATATTGGCAAGGGCTAAGTATATTGTGTTTGGCTAGATAAGAGTAAAACTATTCTTCGCGGCAGGGGATCGTATTCCAGGGACCTGCCCGAAACGCTACGCGTACTAGTGGCTGTACAAGAATGTAACAACTCTTGTATATATCTTAAAAAAAAAAAAAAAAACTGCTTATAGATTAGTTTTTCAGAAATTTTTGACAAGTTTGGCAGGATTGATATAGGTCTGTAGTTGTTAACATCTGTGAGATCACCACATTTGTGGACAGGCGTTACTCTCACTTTTTTCAGAATATCTGGAAAGGTTTGGAGTTCAAGTGACTTGTTGAAGAGCAATGCAATAGCAGGGGCTAAAGATCTGGAGGCTTTTTTGTAAATTAAAGTTGGTATCTCCTCAAGGGCACTAGACTTGGTTTTAAGGGAAATTTAAGGATTATCTCATTGACGTTAGTGGAATTAATAGGCTTTAGGTACAGAGACTGTGGATAGTTACCTGTAAGATAGTCCTTAACGTCAGTACTGGAAGATGGAATATCATTTGCAAGGGATGACCCAATGGAAGAGAAGAACCTATTGAACTCAATAGCAGAATCTGAGGCTGAAAGCTGACCATCGCTATTGGACAGGAGTGTTGGTTTGTTATATAAAGTCTTCTTTGATCCCAATATTTGTGAAATTGTGCTCCAAGTTTTTTTAATGTTGCTCTTTATTTGGGTAAATTTATCTTCGTAGTATTTAGTTTTGGCTCGTCTAATTATCTTAGATAGCAATAATGAGTAATTCTTTGAGAATTCTTTGGTGACAATTCCTAACCTATACTTCTTCTCAAGGTCATGTTTTTTATTAATGGATTTAAGTATTCCCTTTGTAAGCCAGGGATTGTTAAGCCTTTTGGTTGTGACTTGTTTTGTAAGCATAGGACAGTGGGTGTTATAAAGGCTGAGAGTTTTTTGAAGAAAAGATTGCACTGCTAGGTTGATGTCCCCTATGTTACCTAACTCGGACTCCCAGTTGACATTATCAGCAGCAGTTATAAAATTGTCTATAGCAGTTTCATTGCGCAGCCTAAAACTTAACTCCCTTGACTCTAGAGGTGGTTTGCTAATGTTAGTTAAGAGAAATGTGGGGTAATGGTCTGTAGTGCTATCGGTGATTATACCTGAAGTAAGTGGAGAGGTTATGTTTGTCCAGATGTGATCTAGAGTCGTGGCAGTACTATCAGTGATTCTAGTAGGTCTAGTGATTCAGGGTATGAAGAAGCAGGAATTCATACAGTTGAGGAAGCTGGCAGCAGTAGGGTGTTCAGGGTGTTGTAGGGTGTTTAACTAGAAGATAGAACACCCGGCAAGAAGCCCCCCCCCCTTATCCCAGGGGGTGCATCATGATTATACACCCCGCAATCATCACCTTAAGAACCGTCAGTCTATCGAGATCGGGTTTAGCAACACAGGCGCGGATTGACATCAAAACCGTCCCCTCCCTCGCAACGTCGGGTACCACAGTTCTTTGAGTGAGAGTGTTCCTCCCCAAACATTCGGACGTCAAAACAGAAGATGTTCGAAAGAATAATGAAGCATGCAAAAGGTCGACTGGAAAAGACAACTAGAAAGAAGAAGGGGAAGGCAAAATGAAACATAAGGAAGAGGAAATAGCATCCAGCATGATTAGTGAAGACGGCAGAGGACTGTCCCATGGAGCATCACACCCTGACTGCTGCGCACTAAGCCCCTATCACGAAAGGACAATGGGGTATGTCCTTTAGAAGCATAAGGCTACTAAAGGACAGAGGAAATGCTGTCCCATGGAGCATCACACTCTGACAGCAGCCCACCAAGCCTCCTCACGTCAACAACGGGCTGGAATGTGAAGGGGTGACGGTAGGAGACCAACTCCATCGTCACCCGGCGTTAAACCCTAAACTACTGCAGCAGACAACGACTGTCAAGTGGAAGGCAGTACAGGGGCTATGCTGACCCAAACCAACACTGCTGCAACCCTACCAACAGCCATGTTAACTCTGCCTCAGGGGAAAAGGTAACTACTAGTCAGGGGCTGTTTTATGAGGGTTCCAAGAAAACCTTTGTCACACAGAGAGCTGAACAAATGTAATTCAAACCATTGATGCAGGTCACCCTGAATATACTTGGGTTTTTATCCAACAGTGGACGTAAACCCTACAACGTAGTCAAACCCTACATTCCCTTGGGTGGTTACCTCAGACCTGTATTATCTATAGTCTGACCTATATGTACCAGGTCTAGGGATCACAATTAAACATTTAAAACAGCAGCGAGTCAAATTAGCTGACCCATAAAACAAATCTAAATGTATCAAAGATATAGGAGTGTTAATTGGGTCAGATTATTATAAATTCATCTCTGGCAAACACCAATTGCATGGGATGACCGTACTGAACTCTGCAAGTGGAAAGTCCCATTGTGTGAAGAGAACTAGAATGGTGGAGATGTGATTATAAACTAGTGAAGATATTGACTCTTATACGTTTCACCTTTTTTAATCCGGGTCTTTCCCTCAAACCCCGTCCACTCCCACAGCAGTACACAGGTGCACATAGTTACAAAGCAGTACACAGGTGCACATAGTTACACAGCAGTACACAGGTGCACATAGTTACACAGCAGTACACAGGTGCACATAGTTACACAGCAGTACACAGGTGCACATAGTTACACAGCAGTACACAGGTGCACATAGTTACACAGCAGTACACAGGTGCACATAGTTACACAGCAGTACACAGGTGCACATAGTTACACAGCAGTACACTGGTGCACACAGTTACAAAAGCAGTGTGTAAACAAGAGGCTGGGTTGATATATTTGGAGGACAGTGTGAAGCCCAGACTGTTACTGGGTCTCAGCCAGCAAGGGAGGCGCCACGTTGCCAGATGCATCAATACAATACAATTTTATTTAGGTAAGGTACATACATACAATAAATATTTACAAGGATTGTTTGACTTATAGGTAGAGCTAGTACATACAATGCGTAAAGCCACTATTACGCAAAGCGTTTCGGGCATGATAAACTTAAATGACAAACTTAATACTAATTGAGCATAATGAGTAGAATGAAAACAAGAAATGAAAACATAGATGAAAAAGCAGCACAAATACAATTATGTCGACAAACAGCGCTCTTTAAAGAAAAAAACAGACATTGGTTGACAATAGAAGGGTAAGGTAGGTTACAGGGAATTTATTAGGTATAGCTTCGCTTTTAACTTAAACTGGTTGAGAGAGGTACAGTCTTTAACATGGTTGGGAAGGTCATTCCACATTCTGGGCCCCTTGATTTGTAGAGCATTTCTAGTTTGATTAAGTCGTACTCTAGGAATATCAAAACTGTATTTATTTCTGGTGTGATGCTCATGGGTTCTGATACAACCTTCTATGAAGCTTTTGAGATCAGGATTGGCATTATAGTTTAGCGTTTTATATATGTATAATACACATGAGAGAATGTGCAGTGACTTAATGTCTAACATATTCAGAGATTTAAGTAGGGGTACCGAGTGATGTCTGGGGCCAGAATTGGATATTGTCCTAATAGCAGCTTTGTGTTGAGTAATTAGAGGACGTAAGTGATTTTGGGTAGTAGAGCCCCAAGCACAAATACCATAGTTGAGATATGGATAGATAAGGGAGTAATAGAGAGTCACCAGGGCAGGGCGTGGTACATAATATCTGATCTTAGAAAGAATGCCCACAGTTTTTGAAACTTTTTTTGATATGTTTAGAATGTGTCCCTGGAAATTAAGCTTGCGGTCAATGAGAATGCCAAGGAATTTGCCATCTAATTTGTTACAAATTTGGGTATTGTTTATTTTGAGATTTATTTGATTAGAGGATTTATTGCCAAACAGAATATAGAAGGTTTTGTCAATGTTAAGGGTGAGTTTGTTGGCAGTTAGCCACAGATGGACTTTATTTAGCTCAGTATTTACTGTGGCATTTAGAGCAAGGGGATCAGGACTGGAGTAAATGAAGGTTGTGTCGTCAGCAAATAGAATTGGTTTGAGGTGTTGGGAGGCATTTGGAAGGTCATTAATGTAGATGAGAAAGAGGAGAGGGCCAAGTATGCTGCCCTGGGGAACACCAATGTTGATGGGTAGGGTGGGAGAAATTGTATTATTCACAGAAACATATTGGAGCCTGTCAGTAAGGTAGGATTTGAGGTATTGTAGGCAGTGTCCTCTGACTCCATAATGATGTAATTTAAGAAGAAGGTTTTGGTGGTTGACAGTGTCAAAAGCTTTACGCAGGTCCACAAACAACCCAACAGGGAACTCATTTTTATCAAGAGCTGTATGAATCGAGTTAAGCATACTAATAAGTGCATCGTTAGTGCTTTTTTTTGGGTCTGAAGCCATATTGGCAAGGGCTAAGTATATTGAGTTTGGCTAGATATGAGTAAAGCTGCTTATAGATTAGTTTTTCAAAAATTTTTGACAAGTTTGGCAGGATAGATATAGGTCTGTAGTTGTTAACATCTGTGAGATTACCACATTTGTGGACAGGCGTTACTCTCGCTTTTTTTAGAATATCTGGGAAGGTTTGGAGTTCAAGTGACTTGTTGAAGAGCAAAGCAATGGCAGGGGCTAAAGATCTGGAGGCTTTTTTGTAAATTAAAGTTGGTATCTCCTCAAGGGCACCAGACTTGGTTTTAAGGGAAAGGATTATCTCATTGACGTCAGTGGAATTAATAGGCTTTAGGTACAGAGACTGTGGATAGTTACCTGAAAGATAGTCATTAATGTCTGTACTGGAAGATGGAATATCATTTGCAAGGGATGAACCAATGGAAGAGAAGATCCTATTGAACTCAATAGCAGAATCAGAGGCTGAAAGCTGACCATCGTTATTAGACAGGAGAGTCGGTTTGTTATTTAAAGACTTCTTTGATCCCAATATTTGAGAAATTGTTCTCCAAGTTTGTTTAATGTTGCTCTTTATTTGGGTAAATTTATCTTCGTAGTATTTAGTTTTGGCTCGTCTAATTATCTTAGACAGCAATAATGAGTAATTCTTTGAGAATTCTTTGGAGACAATTCCTAACCTATACTTCTTCTCAAGGTCATGTTTTTTATTAATAGATTTAAGTATTCCCTTTGTAAGCCAGGGATTGTTAAGCCTTTTGGTTGTGACTTGTTTTGTAAGCATAGGACAGTGGGTATTATAAAGGCTAAGAGTTTTTTGAAGAAAAGATTGCACTGCTAGGTTGATGTCCACTATGTTACCTAACTCGGACTCCCAGTTGACATTATCAGCAGCAGTTATAAAATTGTCTATAGCAGTTTCATTGTGTAGTCTAAAACGTATCACTCTTGACTCAAGAGGTGGTTTGCTAATGTTAGTTAAGAGAAATGTGGGGTAATGATCTGTAGTGCTATCGGTGATTATACCTGAAGTAAGCGGAGAGGGTTATGTTTGTCCAGATGTGATCTAGAGTCGTGGCAGTGCTATCAGTGATTCTAGTAGGTCTAGTGATTAAGGGTATGAGGAAGCAGGAATTCATACAGTTGAGGAAGCTAACAGCAGTGGGGTGTTCAGGCTCGCAGAGGTCAATATTAAAGTCCCCTGCGATAATTAGGTGGTTTTTGTTCAGTCTGTTATCAAGTATTAGATTTCTAAGGTTTGAGTTGAATTCGGACACATCAGTGTTAGGAATTCTATAAACTGCACCCACAGTCAGGACAGACTCGGCACCCTTGACTCTGAAGCTGGCGAAGATATACTCCCCATAGCAGTCTCTGGTTCTAATTTCTTTTAAGCATGTTAGTTCTTGGTGGTAGTAAAGAGCAGTGCCACCACCTCTCTGAAGTTGACGACAGTTGTGAATTGCTGAGTAGTTAGGCATGTTAAAGAGCTGAGTAGTATCCTCTTTCAACCATGTTTCAGTAAGTATAATAAAAGAGAATTTGTTGTCAATAGCTTCAATCAAGGCACTAACATCATCGAAGTGTTTACCTAGGGATCTAACGTTCAAATTGATTACAGAGATATTGTGATTATGAGTTAATACATTGTTTACATCATGTGCTGCAAAATATCTGCAATTTAGATCATTAAAGTGATAATTGTCATAGATAGTGGATAAGAGGTTAAGTTCAGGGTCTATACTTGTCTGCATAAAAAAAGCTGATTGCAGGAAAAACAAGGGAAGAAAGGCAAATAACAAGGTAGAAATAAGCTATAAAATAGGGAAAAAGATGTACACAATACAGAACAAAGCAAACTCAAAAGGGGCTTACAGGGGTACAATGGAGTAAGGGAGTATGGCTAGGCTAGGCAACCTAGGTAATAAATGAGATTAACGAAAAAACATATAAACATGGACTATACAAAACACAGGATATAGAAATACAAAACAAAAATATAAACAAGACTAAGCAATACAAAAACAAATTGAGCAAAAATGAAAAATGAGGTAGATTGCTTACAAGTACTCTCAGGTACACTGTAAGTAACAATTTGCAATTTGAGATGCAGGCAAAGCCAGGGGTACAATGGAGTAAGGGAGCATGGCGAGGCTAGGCAACCTAGGTAATAATTGGAATCAAAGAAAAGTTGAATAATAAGCATAGGCAAATTTAAGCTAATGATTATTAACTATAAATAGTTCAGTTATGACTGTATAATTAATAAGACCTGAAGAACTATTTATGCACTCAATTAAATAATTTCAGTAAATGACTAGTTAAGAGTAAGTTAAAAATTAAGTCAGAAAATGAAACAATGAGACTTAGGAAACCTAACCCCACTAGTTGAAAGGGGGTTAATTAAGTTAATTCACTGGGAGTGATAATGAACTGAGACAGACCACATTGGGAGAGGAAAGTGTTGAGGTTCTCTTCTTTAGTAATTGTGAACATTTTGCCCTCTGCGGTTTTTCTCACCTTTATCAGTCCATCTCTAACGAAGCACTGATGAATCGCATCTGTTTTTTTTTGACGGATTTAACGCAGGCGGTAGAGGAGGTGCTGTCTGTTCCTAGTCAAGCACTCGTTGATGTATAATCCCTTCCGTTGGGCTACAGCTGTCCGGACTAGATTGGATTTCGTGAACTGGGAAGACAGCTTCAGGCGAATTTTCCGTTGGTTTTGACTTGATGGATTCTTTTTGCCTACTCTGTAGGCAGCAATAACGTCAGATTTGTTTAGAATGAGCTGCAATTTGTCTTTTAAGAGATCCAGAGCTATTTCGACACAGTTTTCACCATCATGTTCCACAGGTATATCTTGGGACGACACTATAACAGAGTCTAGCAGCTTTTGCTGGTCTTGTTCATCCTGGGAGACAGAACGCTGGGCTGAAAATGTACTGATACATGCAGTCATTTTGTTGAGAGCTTCCTCCTGTTTTTTAATGGCTTCATCAGTTTTCAGAAGGTTGCTTTCCTCACGGAGATCATTTAAATCATGCTGTAGTTGGTCTTGGCTTGCCTTGCAGTTTCTAATTTCCTCGCGGAGGAGGGTTATTTCTTGTTGTTGTTGTTGGAGATTAGCGCGGATCGCTAGATTCCCATTTAGAAGACTCAAGATGATAGCATTTTGAGACTCGAGGACTTGGCACAACTTTTTGAACCACTGATTCTCGGCCCAGTTATAGAATTCCGGTGAGGGACCGGAAGCTCGCTTGAGTTGCTTATAGTGGGATGCTAGCATGTCCATAGGAGAGGGTTGAGATGTCTCTGCTCCCTTGCTCAAAGGGGTGGAGGGGAGGGCAGCACCGCTGCCCTGGACCCCAGAGCTTCCAGACGGAGAAACACGAATATTGTTTGAGTTGGCCGGGATGGTTGCCTTGTTAAGGGGTTTGTTGTCCTTCTTTCTCTGCACAGCCCCATGTTTAGGAGACATGATTGGTTAGAATGGACTGGGGGTATATATTGTGAAGAAACTTGCGTCAGGCAGCGCGGTGGCGGCAGCATGCACTGGTACTCACAGCCGTAGAGGAATGTTTTGAAACTTAATTGAGATGGAATGAGTTGATTTTGGTCGGTTACTTTGGTTTTGCTATAACATGCTAGGTCTCCATGTACTTAGCTGCCTGTGGGTGGCGGTCTACATCATCTGGCAATAGTATAAGGGCTGATATACAGCTTAGAGTGAGGAGCGTAGCGTGATCACGTTGGTCTCGTAGCGTAGCTGATTATGCATTAGTGTAAACATTGCCCCAACATCCCATTGGAGTGTTTAAGGCACTCAACAACGGGTCGTTAGCAGTGTCTCCCATGACCAACTGCTCATACCTTTCCATGCATGTAATATTCTTTTGTCTTGGTGCAATACAGTACAAATATTCATTTGTACTGTAAATGCCACAGTAAATACTGAGCTAAATAAAGTCCATCTGTGGCTAACTGCCAACAAACTCACCCTTAACATTGACAAAACCTTTTATATTCTGTTTGGCAATAAATCCTCTAATCAAATAAATCTCAAAATAAACAATACCCAAATTTGTAACAAATTAGATGGCAAATTCCTTGGCATTCTCATTGACCACAAGCTTAATTTCCAGGGACACATTCTAAACATATCAAAAAAAGTTTCAAAAACTGTGGGCATTCTTTCTAAGATCAGATATTATGTACCACGCCCTGCCCTGGTGACTCTCTATTACTCCCTTATCTATCCATATCTCAACTATGGTATTTGTGCTTGGGGCTCTACTACCCGAAATCACTTACGTCCTCTAATTGCTCAACACAAAGCTGCTATTAGGACAATATCCAATTCTGGCCCCAGACATCACTCGGTACCCCTACTTAAATCTCTGAATATGTTAGACATTAAGTCACTGCACATTCTCTCATGTGTATTATACATATATAAAACGCTAAACTATAATGCCAATCCTGATCTCAAAAGCTTCATAGAAGGTTGTATCAGAACCCATGAGCATCACATCAGAAATAAATACAGTTTTGATATTCCTAGAGTACGACTTAATCAAACTAGAAATGCTCTACAAATCAAGGGGCCCAGAATGTGGAATGACCTTCCCAACCATGTTAAAGACTGTACCTCTCTCAACCAGTTTAAGTTAAAAGCGAAGCTATACCTAATAAATTCCCTGTAACCTACCTTACCCTTCTATTGTCAACCAATGTCTGTTTTTTTCTTTAAAGAGCGCTGTTTGTCGACATAATTGTATTTGTGCTGCTTTTTCATCTATGTTTTCATTTCTTGTTTTCATTCTACTCATTATGCTCAATTAGTATTAAGCTTGTCATTTAAGTTTATCATGCCCGAAACGCTTTGCGTAATAGTGGCTTTAGGCATTGTATGTACTAGCTATACCTATAAGTTAAACAATCCTTGTAAATATTTATTGTATGTATGTACCTTACCTAAATAAAATTGTATTGTATAAAATTGTATTGTATTGTTGTATTGTATTGGTGTCGAGAATGGCTGATCTTAATTACCTCAGGGAATGTTATTGATGAACAATCGTCAAGGGACTTACCAATATTAGACATATATGTGCAAGTTAGTGTACCCATTTATTGTTGTCCATTATGTGGAGTGTTTGACCATATGTTGATTTATTGGTAACTATTTTTGGCCAGGAAGTGAAGGTTATGTGGTGAAGATATTGAGCCCATGGGGACATTAGTTGTATGTACAGTTTTCGCTAGGAAGTGAATATTATATGGTGAAGGTATTGAACACATGAGATATATGTACAGTTTTGACCAAAGGTTCACCTCAGTTACAGAGGAGACAGGCACGATGTGGGGTTTTCTATTTTGCTTTCCCGGCTGCAATGCGTACGTCGCCAATGTACATGTGGCAGACGCTTCACGAAGCTGTCGGAATCAGCAGAGAAAATACGAGAGCAACTGTACAGGGCCTGGGAGCAAGGTCGAGTTAGAGTCCTTGAGGGTCTCTTCTCAGACTAGCCTCACCTGGTCCTGGTCCACGTTGATCATTGGAATCTCCTCAATGCTTGAAACACTTTAAGGGACTCCTAGAGTCCTCATCACATTTATAGTTTAGAAAATAATAGGCAACTCTGTGTTGAAGACACTTGTAGCTGACGGCTTGAGTAAATAGTTGGCAGTATTCAGAAGTGGTTCAACGGAAACACCGCATAAAGCTTAACAGTAGTTTATTTACAAACTTGACCACTATTACAAAAGGTGCTTGATTTACTTTAGATTGGCGTCAGCAAAGCTATGGTTATGTTAGCGAGACTCTTGACGTCTGGCTAATCGATTTGGATCCACTCGTGGCGAAACACCTGACTTAACACAATTGACAGCCAATCATTAACACGGCAACTTAACTGCCGGGATAATTTCATTCAAGAATAAGCCCCCATACCCACCATGGAGCCCCAATTAGAGGATAGAACACCCAACAAGATGGGGCTCCCCAGGGGTGTATCATGAGTGTACACCCCGCAATCGTCACCTAAAGAATCTTCAGTCCGTCGAAATTGGGTTGAGCAACGAATGTGAGGATTGACAATAGAAGCGTCTCCTCCCTCACAACGTCGGGTACCACAGTTCTACGGGTGAGAGTGTGCCTCCCCAAACATCCGGGCGTCAAAACAGAAGATGTTCGAAAGAATATTCAAGAATGGCAAAAGGTCAGCGGGAAATGACAATTAGAAAGGAGATGGGGAAGGCAAAATGAAACATAAGGAAGAGGAAACAGCATCCAGCAAAATTAGTGAAGACGGCAGAGGACTGTCCCATGGAGCATCACACCCTGGCAGCTGCCCACCAAGCTCCCTCACTACGACAACGGGCTGGAAAGGTAGGTGGGGGGGGGGGGGGGTGACCATAAGACTTCAAAAGTACAGAAGAAATGCTGTCCCATGGACCATCACACTGACAGCAGCCCACCAAGCCTCCTCACGACAACAACGGGCTGGAAAGTGAGCCCGTTGAAAGTGAGAAAGGACACTATATGCCTCTGACGAGGTCTTCAAGGCACCACTAGCCCTTACGCTATCTGCCGTTATGGAGCCGTCTTCAAATGCTCCACCTCTGTAGCGCACTCGCTACTACGCTCATCCGCCAATGTCCAAAGCGCTCACCTAGCCCCACTGGCTAGCACCTTCCAATAGTGAAGTCCACAGTACCCAACAACAGCACTCAACTAGCCCTATTGGCTAGCATCTCCAGGAGTGAAGTCCAACGCCCTCAACTTTATTTTTTTATTTATTTATTTATTTATTTATTTATGCATATACAAGAATGTACATAAGGAATGTGAGGATACAAATATGGTAATTACAGTCTTGTAAAGCCACTAGCACGCGCAGCGTTTCGGGCAGGTCCTTAATCTAAGAAAATTTTAAGGAGGTAAATACTTGCAAAATTATAGACAAAAAATGATAACAGATTACATGAAATGAATAAAAAGACGAGAGAAAATTGTAGGTACAGTATATTAAAGCACATAGGTAGCTAAGATTGATTGCAATGACAGCTTGAATGGTAGTTGACAAAAAAATTGGTAGGCATAATACAGCAGAAACAATATAAGATTGGTTGCAATGACAGCTTGAATGGTAGTTGACAAAAGTTGGTAGTCACAATACAGCATCCCAGCAAACATTTTCATGTTTTTAAAACATCCTAAAAACGACATTTCATTGTTTTCAGCACGTTTATAATTACGTTTAGAAAAGGTTTT